>NC_064817.1:75788452-75965178 GCF_023721935.1 Panthera uncia
AATGAAATGAAATGAAATGAAATGAAATGAAATGAAATGAAATGAAACTGGACCACTTTCTTACTCCATACACAAAAATAAATTCAAAATTGAATCAAGACCTAAATGTGATACAGCAAACCATTAACATCCTAGAAGAGAACACAGGCAGTAACCACTTTCACATAGGCCCTAGCAACTTGTTACTATATAGGTCTCCTTAGGCAAGAGAAACAAAAGCTGAAAAACTTATTGGCACTTCATCAAGATAAAAAGTTTCTGTGCAGTGAAGGAAACAAGCAACAAAACTAAAAGCAACCTACAAGAATGGGAGAAGACATTTGTAAATGACATATCTGATAAAGTGTTATTATCCAAAATATATGAAGAACTTATAAAACTCAACACCCTCCCCAAAAATAGTCCAGTTAAGTGATGGGCCAAAGATATGAATAGATATTTTTCCAAGGAAGACACACACATGGCCAACAGATGCATGAAAAAATGCTTAATGTCACTCACCATCGGAAAATACAAATCACAAGTATAATGAGATATCACTTCACACCAATTAGAATGGCGAAAATTAACAACACAGGAAACTACAGGTGTTGGTGAAGATGTGGAGAAAGGCGAACCCTCTTACACTGTTGGTAGGAATGAAAACTGGTGCTGCCACTTTGTAAAACATGATGGAGTTTCCTCAGAAAAACTAAAAATCAAGCTACCCTAATTTTAAGTAATTGCATTACTAGGTATTTACCCAAGACATATGAAAATACTAATTCAAAGGGATGCATGCACACCGATGTTTATAGCAGCATTATCAAGAAATAGACAAATCATGGAAAGAACCCCAATGTCCATTGTCTGATGAATGGAATAAGAAATTGTGGTATATATAAATAAAATATTACTTACCCAGAAAAAATAATGAAATCTTAAGATTTGTAATGACATGGATGGAGCTAGGGAGTATTATGCTAAGCAAGATAAGTCAGTCAGAGAATAACAAATACCATATGGTTTCACTAATATGTGGAATTTAAGAAACAAAACAAATGAACATGGGCAGGGGGAGAGGCAAATAAAGAAACAGACTCTTAACTGTAGAGAAAAAACTTATGGTTACTGGAGGGGAATTGGGGGGAGGATGGATTAAAGAGTTGATGAGTAATAAGGAGAGCATTTGTGGTGAGCACCGGGTGTTGTATGTAAGTGATCAATCACTAAATTCTACACCTGAAACTTATATTACTGTATGTTAACTGGAATTTAAATAAAAGCTTGGAATGAAAAAAAAAAACTAAAAATTAAAAAAAATGATAATAGGGGAAACTAAGAGAGAGGAAAATCAAGAAACTGACTCTTAACTGTAGAGAACAAACATGGTTACCAGAGGGGAGCGGGATGGGAGTATGGGTGAAATAGGTGATGGGGATTAAGGAGTGTGCTTGTGATGAGCATCACGTGTTGAATGTAAGTGTTGTACACTAATTTGTACACCTGAAACTCATATTACACTTTATGTTAACTAGCTGGAATTTAAATTAAAACATAATAAAAAAGAAAACAAATGAGCAAAGGAAAAAAAATGAGAGAAAGAGGGAGACAAACCAGGAAACACACTCTTAAGTATAGAGAACAAACTGATGGTTAGTTACCATAGGAGAGGTGGGTGGGTGGATGGGTGAAATAGGGTGATAGGGATTAAGGCATGCACTTGTTGTGATGCGACCTGGGTGATGTATGCAATTGTTGAATCACTATATTGCACACCTGAAACTAATGTAACCCTGTATGTTAATAATACTGGAATTAAAATTTAAAAAGATGTGTTACATGAATACAATGAAATATTATTCAGCCACAAAAAAAAGAATGAAATCTTGCCAGTTGCAATAATATGGATGGATCTAGAGATTATAATGTTAAGCAAAAGAAGCCAGAGGAAGTCAAATACCATATGATTTAATTCATATTTGGAATTTATGAAGCAAATAAAATGAACAAAGGGGAAAAAAAGAGAAACCAACAAACATTCTCTTAACTGGGTTAAGAGAAAAAACAGGGTTACCAGAAGGAAGGTGGCTAGAGGATGGGTGAAATAGGTGAAGAAAATTAAGAGTACACTTACTTTGGGGGCGCCTGGGTGGCTCAGTAGGTTGAGCATTGGACTTCGGCTCAGGTCATGATCTCGCAGTTTGTGGGTTTGAGCCCCGCATCTGGCTCTGTGCTGACAGCTCAGAGTCTGGAGCCTGCTTTGGATTCTCTCTCTCTCTCTCTCTCTCTCTCTCTGCCCCTTCTCTACTTACGCTCTGTCTCTCTCTCCTACGGAAATAAATAAACATTAAAAAAAATTAAAAAAAAGAGTACACTACTTTGGTTGAGCACTACATAACATATGGAATTGTTGAATCAGTATATTGTACACCTGAAACTACTACAACACACTACATCACATACACTTGGATTAAAATGAATTTATTTTTCAATTTTAAAAAAGTTGTATCCAATATTGCTTGTGGGAATTTAAATACTGAAGTCATTATGGAAAGCACTTTGATAGTTCCTCAAAAAGTTAAACACAGAAGTGCCTTAAGAGCCAGTTATTTTACTCCTAGCTATATACTCAAAAGAATTGAAAGCAGGGACTCAGATTACTTGTATAGCAGTATTCATAGCAGAGTATTCACAATAGCCAAAATGTAGAAACAACCTGCATCCATCAGGTTAATGGATAAGCAAAAATGGAATATACATAAAATGTAAATTAATTCACAAAAAGGTATGAAATGTTGGTATGTCACAATCTGGATGACCATTGAAGACATTATGCTAAGTGAAATAAACCAGACACAAAAGGACAAATATTGAATGAGGGCACTAATGTGACTTATCTAGAATAGTCAAATTTATCGAGACAGAATTTGTAACAGTGGTTATTAGGGGCTGGGGAGAATAGCTAATGGGAGGGTATTTAATGGGCAGTTTTGCAAGATGAAGAAGTTCTACAGACGAGTTGCACAGCAATGTAAATATATATAACACTACTAAACTGCACAGTTAAAATGACTAAGATGGTAAATTTAATGTTATGTATGTTTTACACCAATATAAAAGATAAAAACTAATAAAAATAGTACCTCAAAACATTAAAAAATCATATATCTAGGACTCCATTAAATGACAGATGTATAAGACTTCTACATTAAAAACTAAATATATATATGAGAAACTAAGAAATATCTACATATGGCCCCCAACTTACAATAGTAAGTTATTACAACTTAGAATATTTCAGTTTTACGATGGTGTGAAAGTAATATGTATTTAATAGAAACTGCACTTAGGGACACCTGGGTGTTTCAGTCGGTTAAGCACCCAGCTTCAGCTCAGGTCATGATCTCATGTCTGTGAGTTCAAGCCCCACATTGGGCTCTGTGTTTACAGCTCAGAGCCTAGAGCCTGTTTTAGACTCTGTGTCTCCTTCTCTCTCTGCTCCTCCCCCACTCATGCTGTCTCTCTCTCTCTCTCTCTCTCTCTCAAAAATGAATAAACATTAAAAATTAAAAAAAAATAAACTTTCTTTAGAATTTTGAATTTTGATCTTTTTCTGGGCTAATGATATGCAATGCAATACTCTTGTGATCCTGGGCAATGCCAGTAAGGTACAGTTCCCAGTCAGCCATGGGATCACAAAAGTAAACAACTGATACTCTTAAAACCATTCTGTATCCATGAAATCATTCTGTTTTTCACTTTCAGTACAGTGTTCAATAAATTATAAGATATTCAACACTTTATAAAATGGGTTTTGTGCTAGATGATTTTGCCCAATTATACGCTAATGTACATGTTCTAAGCATGTTTAAGGTAAGTTAGGCTAAGCTATGATGTTTAGTAGGTTAAGTGCATTAAAAGCATTTTCAACTTATGATTTTTTAAACTCATAATGAGTTTTATTGGATTACCCTGTCATAAGTCAAGGACGATCTGTAGAGAAATACAAATCCCAAATGATAAATATGTCAATTCTTCCAAATTATTACATAAATTCAATATAATCACAAGAAAAATATTGGCAGTTGTTTTTTTTTTTTTTGAGGAAATTATTAAGCTGATTCTAAAAGTGAAATGGAGGGGCACCTAGGTGGCTCAGTAGGTTGGGTGTCCAACTTCAGTTCAGGTCATGATCTTGCGGTGCATTACTTAGAGCCTCACATTGGGCTCTGTGCTGACAGCTTGGAGCCTGGAGCCTGCTTCAGATTCTGTGTCTCCCTTTCTCTCTGCCCCTCCCCTGCTTATGCTCTGTCTGTCTCTCTCTCAAAAATGAATAAGCACTAAAAATTAAAAAAAATAAATAAAAAATAATAAAAACTGAAATAGACAAAACCAAGAGTAGCAAAGGTATTTTGGAGAAGAAAACAAAGCTTGAGGATATAAACTATCAGATATCAAGATGTATTATAAAAGTAGGAATTAACACTGTGTGATACTGACACATGCATAGATAAACTGACAGATCAGAGAAAAGAGCCAAGAAATAGACTTACATATAGACAGTCACCTGATTTATGGTAGAGATGATATAGTAATGCAATTGGAAAAGACGTAACATTTAAGTAAATTATGATTGGTAAATTGGAAATCCATATAGAAAAAACAATTATCTAGGACAATCACTAATGATTCTCAAAGTGTGGTCCATGAACCCTTAATAGTCCCAAGTTCTTTTCAGGGAATCTTTGAGTTGAAAACTCTTTTAATAACTATATTGAGACATTCTTTACCTTTTTCACTGTGTTGACATTTGACATGGTGGCACAAAGAGAAGTAAGAGGTAAACTTATGGTGTATTAGCACCAATTAAATTAATGGCAGAAAACTATACTAGTATTCATTGTATTGTTTGCCACCATATACTCCCAATAAAAACAAAAGCTAATTTCACTTAAGAATGTTTTTGATCTTAAAAACTGAGAACAAACTGAGGGTTGATGGGGGGTGGGAGGGAGGGGAGGGTGGATGATGGGTATTGAGGAGGGCACCTTTTGGGATGAGCACTGGGTGTTGTATGGAAACCAATTTGACAATAAATTTCATATATTGAAAAAAAAAGAATGTTTTTGATGAAGTAGCAAAAATTATTACCTTTATTAAATCTTAAATTTTAATATACATCTTTGTAATATTTTATATGATGACACAGAAAGTATATAAAAATTACTGCTGTGTACTTATGATGGTTCTCTGAGGCAAAACAGTTGAGTGATTGAGTTGTCCGCTGAACTAGTCACTTTTTACATGGAATGCCATGTAAATTTACTTGAGGGAATGATTGTCAAACTATGGTTTTTGAGACTTTCTTATTTGTTGGACAATATTCCAGAAAATGAATGAAGTCAGCCTGTCATTTAAAGATAAACAATTCATAATATTTATTGCCTATGATAAAATGTGACCTTCAAGTAAAAATTGGATTTATGGAAAACTTGTATCTTCCATTGTGCACCTGATATCATCCAGGTGCTTAAATATTTCTTTGTTGAGATCTGTGGTAACATTAACTAATGTGATATTTTAAATGCTATATAGCAAAATGTGTCAACATTTGAAAGATATGCATAAATTAATCAACAAATATTTTCCAAATGATCAATATGTTACAATATTATTCATTTGTCAAACATTCATCCAACATGAAAGATACATCAATTATCTTTATAATAACAGGGTACTGGAGCACCTGGGTGGCTCAGTTGGTTAAGCATACAACTCTTGATTTCAGCTCAGATCATGATCTCATAGATCTTGGAATTGAGCCCCATGTCAGGCTGTATGCTGATATTGTGGATCCTACTTGGGATTCTCTCTCCCTCCCTCTGTGTTCCTTCCCTCCTTGTGCACTCTCTCTCTCCCCTCCAAAATTAAATAAATAAATAAATAAATAATAAAATAGCAGAGTACAAAATGTTTATGACTATATTTTTGTATTCTGTATACAACTAACCTTTAAGAAACTACCACTTGTTGGGCAGCCTCAGTGGCTCAGATGGTTAAGCGTCCAACTTCAGCTCAGGTCATGATCTTGCAGTACATGAGTTCGAACCCTGCATTGGGCTCTATGTTGACAGCTCAGAGTCTGGAGCCTGCTTCAGATTCTGTGTCTCCATCTCTCTCTGCTCCACCCCCCACCCTTTCATGCTCTGTGTCTCTCTCAAAAATAAACATTAAAAAAAATTAAGGAACTACCACTTGTCAAGAGTAGTGTCAAAGAATTTGTATAGTTATCTTGAAAGATATTATAATACTCTTCCCTTTTCCAACTATAATCTGTGTGAAACTAAATTTTCATCATAAGCTGCAACCAAAACAGCATAGTGTAACAGATTGGGAAAGCAGATATGAGAATCTAACTGTTCCTATTAAGTCATGTATTGAAGAGTTTTACAAAAATGTAAAAAAAAATGATGCTACTCTTTTCACTAAATAGGTGTCTTGCTTTGGAAAATATAATTATTTTCATAAGATATGTTAATGTTATTAACCTGTAAATTTTATTATTTGTAATAGAATTAATAAATATTTTAAAATTTTCTCATTATTATTCTCTATTATGGATAAGTATCAATAGGTATATATCACATAAACAAAATCACTTTGAAGTCCTCACTAATTTTAAGACTTTAAAGGACTTTTGAAACTAAAACCTGAGAATCACTGCCATACAACAAAATCCATTCTTAATGACTTAATATATAATTATGAATAAGACATTCATAATTCTTTCAGAAGAAAACACAGAACATCTTTGTGACATTAGAAGAAGTAAATATTTCTTAATATACAGAAAGTACTAATCTTAAATGAAAAAAAAATACCAAATTTGTCTGTAATACAAGAAAGAACTTCATCAAAGTCACCATTAAGAAAGTGAAAAGGCAACCCATTCACAGTGTGGGAAATATTCATAGCATATACCTGCAACAAAGCACTCATACCCAGAATATATGAAACTATTACTACTTCATGAGAACAAAAGCACACAGTAGAAAAATGGGCAAAACTTTGAACACACACTTTACAAAATCATCAATCTGCTAGAGCTGTACCTTCTACAGACTTTTAACCCAAATTAACACGTTTGTTTTTATTTTGACAGTCATAATTTTTCAAAGTATGGTTCAAGGTCCACTTGCATCAATATAACCTGGTAGTCTTATGAACAAAGAATAATTTTGATTCCCACTCTATGGGTATGGTGCACACATCACTGAGAACACCATAGTTTTTGATGTCTTTTGTGTGATTGTTAGGTATCATAATAGATTAATTGATTTGTTCTTCTAAATCCTTGAAAGGCTGTTGCTATTTTTGCATTTTTATTTTTTAAAAGCTTATTTATTTATTTTTGAGAGAGAGAGAGAGAGAGAGAGAGAGAGAGGCAGATAGAGAATGACAGCATACAGACCAACACAGGTATTGAACCCACAAACTGTGAGATCATGACCTAAGCCAAACTCAAGAGTCAGATGCTTAAATGACTGAGCCACCCAGGAGCCCATTTTTTGTCTTGTTAAAGTCAACATAATTTGGAAGTTATGTTTTTTTTTTAATCATGTCTAACAATGTGCAGGGTGAAATTTCACAATACATATTCTCTAGGACAAAAAGAAGAAGAGTGAGTAATGATTGTTGCAAAAGTAAGTAAATAAAGGCAACCTGGAAGTCTTTGCTGATCTTATATAGACCAGTTCTAGAGACGTGTATAAGTGAAATTTGTGAGGTAAAAGTATGTAGGTGGTCAGTGTGTAATTCAGAAGTTATCAAAGTGTGGTGTCTGGACCAGTAGCAGACACACCATATAAAATCTAGTTAGAAATGCAAATTCTCTGGGTCCACTGAGGGAGGGCCCAGAAATCTGTTTTATCAAGCCCTCCAGTTGATTTTGGTATATGTTCAAGTATGAGAACAAATGGTAGAGAAAATTATTTTGAGAAATTTAGTCGTGAGGGGAAGATGCTTAATCATATTTAAATACTGATAAAAAAAATAGTCTGTACTGCTTAAATGATTGAAAACGTATCAGTAAAAAAGAAATTCCACTGGGTAATGTTCTTAAAGAGTTATGAGATGATGGAATTCAATCACAATTCGAAACAGAGGGTTATTTATGCATTGTAAAAAACAAAAAGAAAGAAGAATGAGTTCAGATAAAAATAGCTAATATGTATTGAAGTTTTATTATACACCGTATACCATTCTAATATATTCACAAGACTAAATTCTTGCATTATAACAACCCTATATATGATATTATTATCCCTATCTTACTGGTGAGGATATAGAAATACAGAGAGGTTAAGTAACGTTCCCCTAATCATACACCTAGTAAGTGGCTTTAGACTCAGAAGTTCCACCTTCTGACCTTATGTTCTCAATCATTATGCTATACTATATCTTACATTCAGGTAGGCTTTTAAATGTGATGTATGGAAATTGAGATAATTCCCATTAGATGGCTTGTTTTACCCCTGAGAAATAATCTGCTGAAAGTGAGAGGGAGAGGTCAGATATTTGAAGTCAATGCAGCTAATTTGGAAATAATTTTTATAGAGCATAGAAGGGCCAGCTGAGAAAAAAACACATCATTAAAATGGCCAGAGTGGTTGGAGGCCAAATGGAGGTTGGTAATCATTACAGTCCTACCAAAATCCTTGTCATATTGTTTCCCCAGCAGTGATTTGTTGCCTGCATGTAAGTGCAGGGATAGTAGATATTTGGTTTTATCTAGGGTTGGGATTTTGGCTGGGTAGTTAAGAGAAGATAAGGGAGCAGGACATTTTCTGGGTTGGCACTAGATATATTGAAATGATAGGCAATGCCATGTAAACTGAGTATTAATGAAAATTAAAATAAAATCACTTATATTGTCAAGAAAGTTAGAAAAGAAAAATGTGCATATTCTAACAACTATTTTTAAGTCTCTGTTCCTTGGCAAGTCTTTAGCCATATGTATGTATATTTTACATTATTTAACCATACTGTGCTTTCATTTCTTTGGTTTGTTTACTTAGTATTTTTTATTTCATTTGTTACAATTTTTTCACCATTTTCAATAGATGCTTTGCTCATTTGATGTAGCATAATCTACTTAATACTTCCCTTATGTGGAATTATTATACTGTCTCTGTTTTCTAATATAAACATAAATGTTTTCTAATATAAACATAAATACATTTGTATATAGGGATTTTTTCCTTTTTTTGGAATAGATTTCCTAGAGTAATTATTTGAGAGTAGATTATCAAAAGAAAAAGCTTAAGCAATTTTATGTCTCTTGATATGTTGATTAAATTTCAAATTGATAGTCAGAATAATCATCCTAATTTACCTCATCACCAGAAAAGTGTGATATGCCAGCTTTCCTATGTTCTCCCATTATCTGGCTTTTTTAAAAATATAGAATTATTTTCTAATTTAGTAGGAGTAGATTAAGACTTTGCTTTTATTGTAATTATTATTACTTTTATTACTAGTCAAATGAACAGATTTCCGTATATTATTTTGTTTTATATATTTCCGTTTGGGTGAAACAACTTTTCAGATCTTTTGCCTGTGTCAAATATATCTATTAGGATCTTGGTGCTGATCTTATTTGAATAAACTCAATGAAAAGTAAACAATAAAATCCATCCTCTCAGGTATCATAAATATAATAGATTCTTGCAAAATGAAATATAAATTCCCAGTAGTTCTGTGTCCAATTTGCTGTTTCAGTGCTTTGGGGATATTCGCGTATTAGCGTGACATTCGCACATGGCAACTCAGGAATATTTTGCAATATTAAATAATTCGTATAATTCTTAAATTTGTAATTATGAGGTAGAGATATAACACATATTAAATGTGATGTTGATTTACATTGAATAATTAATTATGAAGAGTTTTACTCACAAAGGTATGTAATAAAATTCATATTTTCAAAAGTGATAGAATTTCAGTTTTACTCATACAAAATCACTTTAAAATTTTACTATTCATTAAATATAATTTGTTTTGTTATTTAAATATAATAAATATTTTGAATATTTTAGATCAAAAATAATTTATTGCCATATGTATGAAAACTAAATTTAATTTTTTATTTTATACATTACTTATTTACATTTTGATAAAATAGATGTAATTTTGTACACTTTGAATAAAATAACATTTTATTTTTTGACTCTTTAGATCATAAGTGTCAGTAACCAGTTATGTGAAAATTTAATTACAACAAAGTGATTATACTAAAAGTTAAGAAAAATCAATTTTATGGAATAAAATATAATTCATGTACTATATATACATTACTAATTCAAACAGAATAATGATGACCCAACATGAGAATAATGATAAATATGGCAAGATTTTACATTTTTACTACTTTCAGTTATATGAAAATTATAGCTTTACACATTTACAATTTTTTTATTATGATAGTGTATTTGTTAATATAAATTTTAAATATTTAAACATATTTATACTCTTGCTCTAGACCCCACAAGTGTTAGAGATGGGTCCACATACTGTAGTTATTTAATAAAGTTATTAAATATACAAATAAATGTTGCACTCTAAAGATATGCACATACCACAGAAGTAAAATATTCACCCTCTTGAGTTCCAAGATTTTGTATTAAAGCCATCACTCTATTACAGAGTGATATTTTCTAGTGTGGCAGATAGCCAAAAGAAAACATCTACACAGATGCAATATAGAAATTGCAAGTCTTATTAAAATAAATGAACTGAAAACTAAGACACTAATCCAGAGTAGTTTTCTTTTCTTTTTTTTAAATTTTTTTAACATTTATTCATTTTTGAGAGACAGAGAGAGACAGAGTGCAAACAGGGGTGGGACAGAGAGAGAGAGGGAGACACATTAATCCAAAGCAGGCTCTAGGCTCTGAGGTTTCATCACAGAACACAACGCAGGGCTTGAACTCATGAACTGTGAGATCATGACCTGAGCCGAAGTCAGATGCTTAACTGACTGAGTCACCCAGGCACCACCAGAGTAATTTTCAAAGCATTTCTCCTTAATATTTATATTGCTCCAGCACTTTTCTCTTTAAGTAGGCTTCATGCCCAATGTGGAGCCTAATGTGGGGCCTGAACTCCCGACACTGAGATCAAGACCTGAGCTGAAATCAAGAGTGAGACGTTTAATTGACTGAACAGCCCACATGTTCCAATATTGCTCCACCACTCTTAACCAGAATCTAAGAGACTTTATAATTGTCAAACCTTGAACTACTCTTCTTTAAGGCAGTGTTGCATACATATAAGAATTAATTTTCTTTTTTCCTTAAGATGCAGTAATCACTTCTTGGAAAAGGGAATATATAGTATGTAGTGGGCTGAGAATCATACATATAAAAGAGTCCAGACTGCACTGATGAAAGGTAATAGTATTTCATAAAAAATGCAACTTCTTGAAGTTTATCCTGATGCAATTTGCAAAGTTACAATTTTCAATCAATTAAAAAAAAACAGTCAGAAATTGTGTTTTTATTAACATGTAACACACTCTCCTATACCCCATTTACCATAACATTTATTAGCATTCACATTTCTTGTTTTATATGTAATTCATTGAAATTGAGGTCCCCAATTTAAAAAAAAAAACTTTTCATTCTAAGTACCCTTGGTCGTTCAAAAACAGAAAACATAAATGATAACAGGACTTGTTTTGTTAATTTTTTGTGTGTTTTGGGGATTTTAAGTACAAAGATGCATCAATAAATCCAACAATTTATCTCTACTATTCTTCCTTTAGAAAATTATCAATACTGGATGGGGAAATAACTAATTTAGTAAGTAATTCTCTCTTTTTCTTTTTTCTTTTAACCTGGTCTAGACAATAATGTGATCACAAATAACAGTAATAATAAGAATAGAAGTGTTCATATGTGTAGATTTTAGTTATTATCAAGAAATAATGAATTATATTTTAAAGGGAGTCTGTTAACTCTGTTCAGGGGTATTTGTTAACTGAGAAAGACCCGAAGTGTTCTAGGAGTAACTTAATTCAATATCAAAGAGCTGTTCTAAAATGTTTTTCACATGTTATATCATTAAAGCCTTATAACAGTTTAATTAGTGGGTACTATTGTTGATCCCATTATACACAAGGAGAAACAGAGGCAAGATGGGTTAAGTATTTTATACACATCTACATAGCTAGCAAATGACAAAGCTAGAGTTTCAACCAGTTTGGATGCTATGAAGATAGGAGTAAGATCTCTAGGGAAGTGAGAACACATGTAATCTATCTCTGAGGTATATCTTCTTGGGGGAAACAAAGTAAGTATATTTCCTTTAAAAATGCATGGATCAAAGCACAGATGCATAAATACACTATTAAATAGACCTGCAAAAAGTTCATTACACCAATCTGCTCAGTCTCACTAAATCAGCAGTGAGAAAGGTCATTGAGGATACAGGTAGGAGCAATGGACTGACTGGGGTTAGGGATAGGCATAGTTCCAGTAGAGTTAAATGATAACAGTTGAGGTACAATTAATTATATCTTTTAATCTTTTAATCTTTGCAACAACTCAAAGGCCTTTTTCAGGCCTCATATCTTTTTAAATTTTTTTTAACTTTTATTTATTTTTGAGACAGAGCATGAACAGGGGAGGGGCAGAGAGAGAGGGAGACACAGAATCTGAAACAGGCTCCAGTCTCTGAGTGGTCAGCACAGAGCCCGACGTGGGGCTCGAACTCACAGACCATGAGATCATGTCCTGAGCCGAAGTCGGACGCTTAACCGACCGAGCCACCCAGGCGCCCCAGGCCTTATATCTTTTAATCTTTGCAACAACTCAAAGAGTAGGTATATTGAGAAGATTTAAGATGGCTGAAGAGTAGGAAGACCCTAGGCTTGCTTCATTCCTTGAACACAGCTAAATATCAAATCATTTTGAAGACCCAAGAAATTGATATGAGGACTGAAAGAGTGAAAACGCACAACCAGAGTTAAAACAAAAAAAAGGTATATCATGGAAAGTAGAAGCTATGGAGAGTTGACTTGGGGCAAAGAAGAGCTGTGGGTACTGTGCTAGAGAGGGAGCTCTGATCATAGAAAGAGGAGTGAGAGACAGAAAGAGAGAGAAAGAATGAAAGTGTGTGTGGGGAATTTACAAGAAAAACTCTTCACCAAAACCATTGACTGGGGAGACGTGTGGAGCTGAATACTCCAATTGTTTATAAACAGCAGAACACAGAGTCTGAAGTTTCAGAGTCCACTCCATTGCCAGGGTAGTTCCTTGGAGGGCTTAGCTGTGCTGTGGGGAAGGTTGGCAGAGACTCATGAACAGGAGAAGTGGTCTGAGGATTCCCTGGATCACATGGGGGAGAAGCAGTTCTCCTGCTTGGAGTGTACTTGGGAAAGGTGGCACAGCCTCTCCAGAGGCAAAAGACCAAGCAGAAGCCATTGAGCTGCCTCAATCACTAACACAGAACGAGGATGAGGGCTTCGGCAATGAGACTTTATGATGTCTTTCTGCAGTGATTTACTATAAACTCCAAACTGCTGTGCAGTCATGCAACCAATTTCTGGTACAAGCCAGCATCAGCTAGAGCAGAGGGAGATCTTTCCACAGAGCATCGACATGGGTCTGGGCCATGCAGATCTCTAAATTTTTGAGGGTTTTTTTTTTTTTTTTAATGCAAGATCAAAGGTTTTCTTTTTTTTTCAATATATGAAATTTATTGTCAAATTGGTTTCCATACAACACCCAGTGTTCATCCCAAAAGGTGCCCTCCTCAATACCCATCACCCACCCTCCCCTCTCTCCCACCCCCCATCGACCCTCAGTTTGTTCTCAGTTTTTAAGAGTCTCTTATGCTTTGGCTCTCTCCCACTCTAACCTATTTTTTTTTCCTTCCCCTCCTCCATGGGTTTCTGTTAAGTTTCTCAGGATCCACATAAGAGTGAAAACATATGGTATCTGTCTTTCTCTGTATGGCTTATTTCACTTAGCATCACACTCTCCAGTTCCATCCACGTTGCTACAAAGGGCCATATTTCGTTCTTTCTCATTGCCATGTAGTACTCCATTGTATATATAAACCACAATTTCTTGATCCATTCATCAGTTCATGGACATTTCGGCTCTTTCCATAATTTGGATATTGTTGAGAGTGCTGCTATAAACATTGGGGTACAAGTGCCCTTATGCATCAGTACTCCTGTATCCCTTGGGTAAATTCCTAGAAGTGCTATTGCTGGGTCATAGGGTAGGTCTATTTTTAATTTTCTGAGGAACCTCCACACTGCTTTCCAGAGCGGCTGCACCAATTTGCATTCCCACCAACAGTGCAAGAGGGTTCCCGTTTCTCCACATCCTCTCCAGCATCTATAGTCTCCTGATTTGTTCATTTTGGCCACTCTGACTGGCGTGAGGTGATATCTGAGTGTGGTTTTGAGTTTGTTTTTTAATGTTTATTTATTTTTGAGAGAGAGAGAGAGAGAGAGAGGGGGGAAGAGAAAGAGGGGGAAACAGAATCTGAAGCAGGCTGCAGGCTCTGAGATGTCAGCACAGAGCCTGAGGTGGGGCTTGAACTGACCAACCGTGACATCATGACCTGAGCTGAAATCAGACGCTTAACTAACTGAGCCAGCCAGGCCCTCCTAAATTTTGGAGTTTTGAAACTTACCTGCAGGCCTGAAATAAACACAGGAGTGCTATAAACATAGGAGTGCTGTGCTGTCTGGCAGATTGACAGCTCGGATGCAAGCAGGGTGAAGGCAGGGACCTGGTGGAAGACTGGAACACAAGACAGCTGATTGTTTGCTCTTCTGTGAGGGCTTCCTGAAGAGTGGCAGACATGAGCTCACCTCTCTGGGGACAAGAGAGTGGGGCAATGCCATTTTCACCCCTCCCATCAGCACTGACCAACTTCAATGAGCAAAACAGTGCTACCAAGTGGAAGGCTGAGCTGCTTACACCAAGCCCCACCCACACATACCCTATAAGTGTATCTCCACTAGGGCAAGTCCACCTGAGAATCAGGCCTCAAACCCAGATTAGCACAAACTCCTTAAACACACCAAGTCTATTGATCATAAGGTGCTAAAAGCTTTAGCTGTAGGGGAAGTTGGATCTATCTTCCTCTGTTTTTGTTGTTTTGTTATTTTTTTAAGGGATACATAAAAAAGCATTTTTTAAATTTTATTTATATATAATATATATATAAATTATATATAAATATAAATATATATATTATATATATAATATATTATATATATATAATATATATTTGACTTTGGCAATATAAAAAGACAAAGGAATTCACCCCAAAAGAAGAAAAAAAAAACAGGAACAAGTAACAGCTAGTGATTTAATTAATACAGATATAAGTAAGATGTCTGAACTAGAATTTAAAACAATAATTATAAGGATACAGACTTGGCTTGAGAAAAGTATAGAAGACGCTAGGGAATCCATTACTATAGAGATAAAAGATCTAAAAACTGATCAGACTGAAATATAAAATGCTATTAGTAGAGGTGCAAAGCTAACTGGTTGTAATGACGAGGATGGATGAAGCAGAGGAACAAGTCAGTTATATAGAAGGCATAATTATGGAAAATAAAGAAACTGGAAAGACGAGGGAAAGAAGGTAATTAGATCATGAATGTAGACTTGGGAAGCTCAGTTACTTCTTAAAATGTAATAATATTTGCATCATAGGAGTCTCAGAAGATGAAGAGAGAGAAAAGGGGGCAGAAAGTTTATTTGAGCAAATTATAACTGAACACTTCCCTAAACTGAGGGAGGATACAGACATCAAAATCCGAGAAACACAAAGAACCCATATTAAATTTTTAAAAAGCCAGCCATTACCAAGACATATCATAGTAAAATTCAAAAAATACACAGACAAGGAAAGGAACCTGAAAGCAGCAAAGGAAAAAAGTCTTTACGCTGTATACAAGGGAAGAAAGGTCAGTTTCAGAGCATATCTGTCCACAGAAACATAGCAGACCAGAAAAGAATGGCATGATATACTCAACATGCTGAATGGGAAAATATGCAGCCAAGAATTATTTATCTAGTGAGGCTGTCATTCAGAATAGAAAGAAAGATAAAAAGGTTCCCAGATAAAAAAAAGAAAAGAAAAGAAAAAGAAACACTAAAAGAGTTTGTGACCACTAAACCAGCCCCAAGAAATATTAAACAGGACTCTTTGAGGGGAAAAAAAGGACCAAGAGCAACAAGAGTAGAAAGGAACAGAGAACATCACCAGAAACACCAACTTTAAAGGCAATAAAGGCACTAAACTCATATATATCAATAATCACTCTGAATGTAAATGGACTAAATACTCCAATCAAAAGATATAGTGTCTCAGAATGGATTAAAAAACCCCACAAGACCCATATATATTCTGACTATAAGAGACTCTTTTTAGACCTTAGATACCTGCAGATTGAAAATGAAGAGATAAACAACCATTTATCATGCTAATGGATGTCAAAAGAAAACCACAGTAGCCTTACTTATATCAGACAAACTACATTTTAAACCAAACACTGTAACAAAAGTTGAAGAAGGTCATTACATCATAATTAAGGGATCTATCCTTCAAGGAGATCCAAGAATTGTAAATATCTAGGACCCCCCAACTTGAAGGCAGCCAAATATATAAATCAATTAATAATGAGCATAAAGAAACTCAGTAATAATAATAACACATTAATAGTAGGGGACTTAGGGGTGCCTGGGGTGGCTCAGTTAGTTAAGCATCCAACAGCAGCTGAGGTTGTGATCTCACAACTCGTGAGTTTGAGCCCTTTGTTGGGCTCTGTGATGACAGCTCAGAGCCTGGAGTCCACTTCAGATTCTGTGGACAGTCTATCTCTCTCTCCTTCCAAAATAAATAAACATTTAAAACTTTGAAAAAAGTAGTAGGAGACTTTAACACCCCACTTACAGTAAAGGACAGATCATCAAAGCAGAAAATCAACAAGGAAACAATGGCTTTGAATGACACACTGGACCAGATGGATTTAACAGATATATTCAGAACATTTTATCTTAAAGCAGCAGAATACACATTCCTTTTGAGTTCGTATAGAACATTCTCCAGAATAGATCACATAATTGGTCAAAAATCAGCCCTCAACAAGTACAAAAATGTTAAGACCTATCAGGCATATTTTCAGACCACAACACTATGAAACTTGAAGTCAACAAGAAAAAAAGGAAAAACCACAAATATATGGAGGTTAAAGAACATCCTATTGAAGAATGAATGGGTTAACTAAGAAATTAAAGAAGAATTAAAAAAAAAGTGCATGAAAGCAAATTAAATTGAAAACACAACAGTCCAAAACCTTTAGGATGCAGCAAAGGCAGGCCTAAGAAGAAAGCATATTGCAATACATGCCCACCTCAAGAAGCAAGAAGAGTCTCGAATACACAATCTAGCCCTCCACCTACAGGAGCTGTAAAAGTAACAGCAAATAAAGTCTAAAGCCAGCAGAAAAAAGGAAATAATAAAGGTTGCAGCTAAAATAAATGACATGGAAACAAAATAAACAGAATAGTTCAATAAAACTAAGACATGGTTCTTTAAAGAAATTAATACAATTGATAAACTCCTAGCCAGATTAAGAAAAGAGAAACGACCCAAATAAATAAAATCATGAATAAAAGAGGAGAGATCACAACCAAGACCACAGAAATACAAACAATTAAAACAGAATATTATGAAAAACTATATGCCAACATACGGGACAATCTGGAAGAAATGGACAAATTCCTAGAAACATACAAATTACCAAAACTGAAAATGGAAGAAATAATTTGAATAGACTCATAACCAACAAAGGAATTGAATCAGTAGTCAAAAATCTCCCAAGAAAGAAAAGTCCAGGGCCAGATGGCTTCCCAGGGGAATTCTAATAGACATTTAAAGAAAACTTAATACCTATTCTTCTCAAACTGTTCCAAAAAATAGAAATGGAAGCAAAACATCCAAACTATTCTTATGATGCCAGCATTAACTTGATTCCAAAACCAGAAAAATACCCCACTAGAAAGTAGAGCTACAGGCCAATATCCCTGATGAACGTAAACACAAAAATTCTCAAAATAATACTAGCAAATTGGATACAACCATACATTAAAAGAATTATCCACCACAATCAAGTGGGATTTATTCCTGGGCTGAAAGGGTGGTTTGATATTTGCAAATCAATCACCATGATAAACCACATTGATAAATGAAAGGATAAGAACCATATTATCCTCTCAATAGATGCAGAAAAAAACATTTGACAAAATATAGCATCTGTTCTTGATGAAACCCTCAACAAAGTAGGGATAGATGGAATATACCTCAACATCGCAAAGGCCACATACAAAAGACCCGCAGCTAATATTATCCTCAATGGGGGAAAAAACTGAGAGCTTTTACTCTATGATCAGGAACAGGACAGAGATGCCCACTCTCACCGTTACTATTTCAGATAGTACTATAAGTCTTAGCCTCAGCAACCAAACAACAAAAATAAATCAAAGGCATCCAAATCAGCAAGGAAAAAGTCAAACTTTCACCATTTGCAGAGGACATGCTATTCTATGCAGAAAACCTGAATATGAAAGATTCCACCAAAAAAAATGCTAGAAATAATACATGAATTCAGCATAGTCACAGGATACAAAATTACTGTACAGAAATATGTTGCATTTTTATACACCAATAATGAAGCAGCAGAAAAAGAAATCACGGAATCAAACTCATTTACAATTGCACCAAAAAGAATAAGATACCTAGTAATAAACCTAACCAAAGATCAGTACTCTGAAAAAACTATAGAACAATGATGCAAGAAATTGAAGAGAACACAAAGAAATGGAAAGATACTCCAAACACATGGATTGGGAGAACATTGTTAAATTGATAAATTTATTTTAACATTGTTAAAATATATATACTACCCAAAGAATTCTACACATTTAATGCAATCACTATCAAAATAACACCAGCATTTTTCAGAGAGCTAGAAAAAACAATCCTTAATTTTGTATGAAACCAGAAAACACCCTAAATAGCCAAAGCAATCCTGAAATAGAAACACAAGGCTGAAGCATCATGATTCCAGACTTCAAGCTTTATTACAAATCTGTAGTTGTTAATAAAGTACAGTATGTGCACAAACACAGATACATAGATCAATGGAACAAAATAGGAAACCCCTAAATTTACCCACTACTATATGGTCAACCAATGTTTGACACAGCAGGAAATAGTATCTAATTGAAAAAACATAGTCTTTTCAACAAATGGTGTTGGGAAAACTGGACAATGACATGCAGAAGAATGAAACTGGATCACTTTCTTACACCATACACAAAAATAAATTCAAAATTGATGAAAGACCTAAATATGAGACAAGAAACCACCAAAATACTAGAGGAGGACACAGGTAATAACCCCTTTGACCTTGGCTGGAGCAACTTCTTACTAGACATGTTGCCAGAAACATTTGCCAAAAGCAAAACTGAATTGTTGGGACTTCATCAAGATAAAATTTTCTTCAGGGTGAACAAAACAATCAACAAAACTAAAAGGCAGCCTATGGAATGGGAGAAGATATTTGCAAATGACGTATCAGATAAAGGGCTAGTATACAAAATCTATAAAGAATTTATCAAATTCAACACCCAAAAAACAAATAATCCAGTGAAGAAATGGGCAGAAGGCATGAATAGACACTTTTGCAAAGAAGATATCTAGACGACTAACAGACATATGGAAAAATGCTCAATATCACTCATCATAAGGGAAATAGAAATCAAAACTATGATAAGATACTACCTCACTCCTGTCAGAGTGGCTAAAATAAAAAAATACAGAAACAGCAAGTGTTGGTGAGGATGCACAGAAAGGGTAACCCTCTTGCACTGTTGGTGGAATGCAAACTGGTGCAGCCACTCTGGCAAACAGTATGGAGGTTCCTCACAAAGTTAAAGATTGAACTACGCTACAACCAGCAATTGCACTATTAAGTATTTACCCAAAGGATGCAAAAATACAGATTTGAAAGGGTACATGCACCCTGATATTTTGTTTGTCTATTTGTTTAGAGAGAGAGCATGAATAAGGGAGAGGGGGCATAGGGAGAGAGAGAGAGAGAGAGAGAGAGAGAGAGAGAGAGAGAATATTAAACAGGCTCCACGCTCAGTGCAGAGCCCAATGTGGGGCTCAATCCTACGACCCTGGGATCATGACCTGAGCCAAAATAGAGTCAGGCACTCAACTGACTGAACCACCCAGCCACCCCTGCACTCTGATGTTTATAGCAACATTATCAATAATAGTCAAACTATGGAAAGAGCCCAAATGTCCATTCGTTGATGAATGGATAAAAAAGACATGGTACATATATCTATATACAATGTAATATTTCTCAGCAATCAAAAATAATGAAATCTTGGGGTGTCTGGATGGTTCAGTTGGCTAAACTTCATGATCTAGCAGTTTGTGGGTTTGAGCCCCATGTTGGGCTCTCTGCTTCCAGCACAGAGCCTGCTTCAGATCCTCTGTCTCCCTTTCTTTCTGTCCCTTCCCCACTCATGCTCTCTATCTCTCTCAAAATTAAATAAAAATTAAAAATAAAATGAAATTTTTCCACTTGCAATGATGTAGATGGAGCTAGAGTATATTATGCTAATTGAAATAAGTCAGGCAAATGCATATACTCTATGATTTCACTCATGTGGAACTTAAGAAACAAAACAGATGAACACATGGGAAGGGTAAAAAAGACAGAGGGAAACAAACCACAAGTCTCTTTATGATAGAGAGCAAACTGAGGGTTGATGGAGAATGGTGGTTGGGGAATGGGCTAAATAGTGATGAGTATTCAGGCGGGCACTTGTGGTATTGAGCACTGAGTGTTATATGTAAGAAATGAGTCACTAAATTCTACTCCTGAAAACAATATTAAACTATATGTTATCTAACTAGAATTTTTAAAAAATTGAAAAAGTAGAAAATCAAAAGATACAACAAAAAAAATTAAAGGAAAAAAAAACAGTAGGTATATTTATTTGGATTTTTTGGTTCTAAGTAACTGAAATAAACTAACTATATTCACAAGGAAATGGGATGTTCATTGTTTGGAACCAGGAATATTTCATGACACCCAAAGATGTACATAGAAAAACCTCAGAAAAAAATTGGAATGAGAAAATTGGAAGTTGTTGGGAAATAAGGGTATATTTTCCCTCCATTTCTTGCCTCTGATTTTTTTCTGCAGGCCTGCATTATCTTTCTTACTTTTTAGAATAGTTCTTTTACTCAGTCTTCATGGCATTCCACAGATCCCAAGTTCATAAACTTCATTTCCAATTCCAAGCATGGGGGTGCATAGGAAGAGGCTGAAAGGTTCAATGTGGGCTAGATTCGACCCAATCATATATGACTGGGGAGGTTAATCTAGTAAAAACATGGCTACTGGTGGTCCACTTACTTGGACCAGAGTTTCTATTAAAGGGATCACTATAAACTTAGCTATAGTATGTATTGTAATTTATTTTATAGATGAAATAAATATGAGTCTCAGTAGAGTAAGTAACCCCTCCAAAGTCACCATCATAGCAGAAATGTTTTTTTAACCCAGGTCCTTATGCTCAGAAGTCAGTCTTTTTCACCATTCTATAACATGTTCCTAAAGCAAGAAGCATTGTTTCACAAAATGAGAACCATATGGATTTACAGTTATATAAAATTAAGGGCTACGCTGGGACAGGAGTCAAAATAGAATGTATTGAGATGATATAATGCTTCAGGATCAAAACAGATCACCACAGAATCAGTAGATGAGACTTATTGAAGAGACGTCAGAAATAGAGATATGGCTTGACCATATGCCAGTGCCCAAGTCAGAACCAAATATAGCTACCAGTAGGATTTGTGGTTTTTATGCTTAACTTTTGAGGCAGTGGCTGTGGGACTTCAATAGTACTGGTATATTAAGACATCCGTTTATTCAACACTAATTGAGCGTCTATTCTGCCAGGCAATGTTCTAAAAGTGCTGGGAATACAGAAATGGGCAAGGTGGACAAAATTCCTGGACTCAAGGAACTTACATCCTAGTTAGGACAGACAGATAAACAAACAAACAAACAAACAAATAAATAGCGTGTCAGGGTTTGATGAGTTTTAGGAAAAAAACTTAAGCACTGTAAAGAGAGTATGAATAGGGTCCACAATTTTATTTAGGATGAAGGGTAGTTGGGGAAGGCCTCTATGAAAAGATGAGGTTTATGGAGAAAGTAAACAATTTGAGACAAGAAGTCATGCAGATATCTGGGGGCAGATATGCCCTGGTCTTCCATTTGAAAGCTTGCCTAATTGGTATTCAGAACTTTTGTAAATTGGAGAATTTCAATTCTTTCAGATCTTCCATAGTTGAAATATTCTTGTGGTATATTGATAGCAAAAATGGCCCAATTCTCCACTTCTCTTTGTATCTAGGCCCTTAACAATGTGATTTTATAGTACCTCCCATCAATAGTTAAGAGGCTATTTTCCCACCCCTTAAATCTGGGCTAATCTTGTTACTTTTTCTGGTCAAAAGAATGTAGCAGATGATGGGCCTGTTCTGAGTCTAGGCCTCAAGAGGCTTCACACACTTCTACCTTTTTTTATTTTTTATTTTTATTATTATTTTTTTTAGGATCCCTGTTTCTTCCATAAGAACAAATTTAGGGTTTCCTGCTGGAAGACATGAAAACCATGTGGAGTGGAAACTTTTCAGCCAAGTGGCCCCAGATGAGGTCTCAGTTATGAGAGAGAGCAAAGATCAGTAAAGTTGCTCAGCTGACCTGAAGATCCATGAATGAGCCTTAACAAGCTCAACAGATACAAGAGAAACTTACTAACCAACACAGTGACTTACAAGCAATATTATAAGGTTATCAGTTTAGGCTGTTGAACTTTGGAATAGTTTGTTTTGTAACATTATTAACATTATTATGGCAACAGATAACTTATGCTTTTTGTTTTCCCAAAGAATGGTAATGCTCAGGAGTTAGGGGATCATGATTGCTCAGATTTGGAATGTATACTTAAAACTCAGCCTTGAATACTATCTCCAGTTGTGATGTTACATGTGAATGTGTGTGTGTGTGTGTGTGTGTGTGTGTGTGTGTGTGTTCAAAGTGTATGTGTCATCCAGTGAAGGGTGAGGAAGAAAGGGTTAGAGGCAATATTGAGAGGATCAAGGCAAGTTTATCATTTACCAGATATGCAAATTTAAAATAGATCTTCTCATTACATGTGCAAAGATTATGATGTGATAAAACCAGTATATGTGTAGATCCATAACCACAACTTGGTGGAATGTGACAGGCATTTTAGGAGCATTCTTGTGTTCTTTCATTTAGACTGTACCCTTGTTACTAATAGTGCCCCCACAATCTAAAGTCTATACATTCTCATTTTAAACAATATAGCTGGAAACCAAATGTGTTATGCTCTACAAAACACATTTGGAAGATGACAAGAGCTAAATTACAGCTTTCATTTCACCCTATCAATCTTCTCTATGCCTGTTGTAATCTCTCTTGTAGAAAATAATTCAAATTATATTTTATAAAAACACTAAAAATGTCCTAAGCTTGTCATCTGTGTAATGTGTTTTTCAGTAGGCTTCTTATATTTCTATTTATTCAAATAATCGCATCATGCTTTGTGTAAGAACAAATGCTTCTGAACCATCAATAAGATGTATACTTTGAGCTAGTTTTTCAGTTGTTGGAGTGGATTTATATTGATCATCCTTCCCTTTACACCCAGAGCCCAATTTTGCTGGTGAGGACAGCTTACTGTAATCATGGAAATAGAATAAAATTTAATCCCACCCATATTAGTACTGTGTCCTCAGCAATCAAGTTCAGTTAAGTCCTGGCTTTAATTTCAATAGAACCTCTTGATGTGACGTCATTTTTTTTCTAATTGTTATCACATTCTAATTTATAATTGATATTTTTGGCATATTATTTTAAACTCCCCAAAGAAAAATTACTGAAAGCATGTTTCATCAAGCTCACATGAGCACTTTCTTCAACAATAGTTGGTATTATCTTCAACTACTTTTCTCTTGGTGAATAAGTATATTGTATAAAAACTAAAAATGTAATAGCTTGCAATTATTTTAAGAATAATATTTTATAAAGTGAAACAAACTACACTGTGTGTAATTAATATTACTTATATTAACAAATTAGTCATTGACATTGGTGTTAGGTAATTTTTCACCAAATAACAGATTAATATAGCAATCTTGGCATATATATTTTACTTATTATTTAAATGTATTTACTTACAATTACAAAATACAAATACAATTATTTAAATGTATTTATATAAACAAAAATACATTATTTAAATGTATTTATTTACAAATACAAAATACAAATACAAAATCAGGAGGTAACATTATATAATTCAAAGATAAATATGACAATATTTGAATAATACTTATTTCATAAATGTTTACTCCTTAAAAAGATGTTCTCCTGAGATCTGATAAATTTTAAAAGTGAAATTAAGAAAATACCATATATTGTCACTAATTATAACACCCATTGAGAAATGTATAAATGTTTACGTAAAGAATCTGGTTAAAAACACTATGCAAATTTTTAAAGTGTTTCTGTTGGCAATTAAAAAATGCATAGACATGGCTAATTTAGTCTTCTTAATTGTAATTGATATACTAAATATGTGTTAGTTTACCATTTAAGTAGCAATTTTTATAAAATTTGTAGGATAAACTATTCATATCTATAATAAACATTATGTTTTGGATCAGAGAATTATTATCTATATACTATGAACATTAAAACTTTTATGTTTAAATCCCACTAGAGGATATTCTGCAGATCTTAAGTGCTCTATTTTGTACACACTTGATGTTTTGTCGATACTCTGAATTAAATTGTGCCTTAAACTTGAAAATGGCTCCTAAGTCAGTGTTCACATCTACCAGTGATTTCTGCTCTACAAATGGACTATTAGATTTTGGATTTCCCAAGAATAATTGTTCTTATCATATCTGTAGAAACCATTTCAACTACAGTTGAAGTTACCAAGATAGTAGCATATTTTCTCCCACCTTACAATACTAAAATATTGATTGAATGTGTGGTTTCTTGCCTCATTCACTATTACTTGTAGTTTGAGATTTGTTCTCTGACTTTGGAAAAAATTATACTTGAGAGTAAGAGAACATATAGAAATTAAGTCCATATCTCTGCTTGTGAGAGAATCTGTAGCAAGTAAAAGCAAGGTGTCTTTTTTGGATAAAGCTTTTTCTTTAAAGAGTAAATATTAATTCATTTCCAGATATTCTTGCAGCTTTAGTAATTTTATTCACCAGGGACTTGTGTTGTTTCTGATAGAGGGTGAGAGTATGCTATTGTCTATTACTCATTCTGTGCATATATAATTATTGAAATGTTGGTAGTGCTGTGGAGGAGAAAGAAGGTGACTTGTAGTTCACAAAATCTGGATCAGAATCATGGATCCACCAGTAATAAGCTACAATCTCTTGGTCAAGTAAGACTCTTGCTGAAGTTCAACTTACCATGTCTAAAGATGACTCCGACTACTTCATCTACCCTCTTCTGGAATTGTTAAGAAAATTTAATGGCATCATATATTTAGAAGCTCACTAGAATTGGTAAAATGATCTTGAAACAAAAGTATTTTTTGAGACAGGTAATATGCTCACTACATATATGGTGCTAAGTCTTCCCATTTCCTCACCTCTATTCCTTTACAGGAGTTTTCATTAAAACAAGTTGAACTCTTTTGCACATATGATTTACAAGGTGATAATTTAGTGGCAAGAATCTACAGCCATACCGGCTACACTATTTTTTGTTTGTGATTTTTGTGAAATGAAGTTTATTCCCACAAATAAAACAGGTTGGATGGAGGTATTTTTTAGTGACATAGGAGAGGTTTTGAAAAGAAAGAATAAGAATGATTGCCAGTTTGAGATGATAGGGATTTTCTGATAAAGCACAGGAAGTTAAAAATAAGACAACTGGATGCAAGACACAGTGAGATTGACAAAAGAATGAGCTCAGATAGCAGGCCAAAAGGAAACCATGAAAAGGAGCACTTCAGGAAGTTTGACATAGCCTAATGGAAGTTTTTGTTGTTGTTGTTGTTTTGTTTTGTTTTGTTTTGTTTTGTTTTGTTTTAGTAGAGAGCAAGTGTGGTCTGAGTAGGGGAAACACGGATAAGCCACTATCGAGTTGAAGACAGGATGTATTAGTAATTAGGAAAAGAACAGTATAACCAGAGGTCTCTGAAAGAGAAATAACCAGGCCTGTGATGAGAATTTTGTAGATTAGCTTCTATAACAATGATTATTCTGTTGAAAGAAATACCTAGAATAAATAATAGCTTAAATTCAAGTTCTAAATTCATAAATTAATCTCATAAAGCACCCCCACCCCACCACTATGATTTTCTTTTCTTAAGTTCCTAAATACTACAGAAGATAGTTAGGTCATAGATGGATCTTTTCTAATGAAGAAATCTCAAGGGTTATGTAAATGCCAGTTCTTAGTCAACAACAACAACAACAACAAAAAGCAGTTTACCTTTAAAAAGACCAATATTTAACCGACTGTTTTCAGTCATCTTATACCATAGAAAAGTGAGGATCTTTAAAACATAATGCTTCATACTTTTGATCAAATATGATTCCCTTTTCCTTTATGTACAATAGCCTCGTATACCTTGTAGTGATTACACAGCATCACTGTCTGCTAGTACCACAAGCTGTATCAGCATCTTCACTGGCAGCTGGATAAGAAGTTACAATGTTTATCTTTTAAAATTATCTTTCCAGCGACTATCATGTTATTCAGTCTGGAAATACATTCTGATTCAACTCTGAAAAGAAGACAGCTTAAATACTTGACAGCAGTTATATAGTCAAGCCATGCCGTAATTTCTGTTTCAGAAAGCATGTGTGCAAGCTGATATTTCCTCTACTGCCAGAGTTTTAGGGACAGATTTTCAAACAAGCATT
Source organism: Panthera uncia (assembly GCF_023721935.1). Taxonomy (NCBI): domain Eukaryota; kingdom Metazoa; phylum Chordata; class Mammalia; order Carnivora; family Felidae; genus Panthera; species Panthera uncia. Next base: position 75,815,561 of record NC_064817.1, read on the forward strand.
TGTGTTCATAAAATGGATAATTGCACACACAAATGGGCAATTTTGTATGCAATTATCCATTTTGCATACGCAATTATATGCTTAGGAGGGTATAACGCATATACATGAAATTGGTAAGCATACCCATTACACTTTCCTTTGAAAATGTGGTCCATATTGGAGGTTTATTGCACAGAAGAAAATTGAGATTCTTCCTGTTTGATAGTGTAATTGCACTCATTACTTTTCCTTACATCATACCTTTTAATCAAGGATCTCAAAGTCTATTAAATTATTAACCCAATCTTCCCAAGAGCACTATTGTCTATGGATGCTAAATGTTATGACGATCTCACTTTAGAAATAAAGAAATCAAGACAAAGAAGTTTAACTTCTCTATATATTAACCACTTTCCATTTAAGCTTCCTGACAAATAGTTCCCTAGAATCTACTTGCCATCTGCCTGCACAAATGCAAATCTAAAAGAACAGTTTTTGCAAATGGCAAAGCATTTGAGCATAAACACAGTTTCTTTCCTTGTCGTCCAACTAAGCCAAAGTTTATTTGCATTTCTGCTCTGACAAAAAGCTTGCACTGTTCCCTTCTTCAAGCATAGATCAGGTAAGACAGCAAGTTTTAATAGGAGGACTTGTTCATTTGGGAAATCCCTATGTCATTGCCAAAATGAGGGAATAAAACGTTCACTAACTTCATGTAAATAAATTGTGTCTTTAGCTTTGTAGCATGTTTCTCAGAAATCTGTTGAAAGAGGTTTATTTGACTGATAACAGCCTGAAGTTTATGGTTACACATGTGGCTTTCTCACAAAGCTGAAAGCAGGATTCTTTGTGGTTTTGATAACGGGGAAATAAAGCAGACACTTTTGAGTATTTGTTGTTGTTGTTGTTGTTGTTACAGTTAACTTATGTGCCCTTTCCTATTCCTACTTGACTTGCTACTGTCTACCATGTCATTGTGCAGTCTGTGCTGACAGAATTGCAGAGGCAGAAAGCTCAACTTGTTCCAGAGAAGAAAATAATGCAATCTGTACCTGCAAGGAAAAAAAAATCCAGTCGGCACCTACTACACAGAGATTACAATGTGGCAGCAACTTTACCTGAGAACTATAAATTGCTTATACCAAGACAAATTAAAATACTTTAAGATAACCTTTAATTGAAGTATTACTGGGTAGTAGGAGTACAGTAGGAGTAGTAGTGATAGCAGCAGTAATAATGGTATAGTAGTAATAGTAGCAGCATAACAGGAATAACAGAAATTATAGCAGTGGAAGTAGGAGCAATACTGCTAATAATAGAAACAGAAATACCTAACATGTTTGTGACTACTTACCATGTACCAAGCACTATGATAGGTACTTTATTTATTTTTTTTAAACTTTATCCATTTATTTTAGGAGAGAGAAAGAGAGCACATAGGAGGGACAGAGAGACACTGGGAGTGAGAAAGAATACCGAAGAGGCTCTGCACGGTCAGTGCAGAGCCCAACATGGGACTTGAACTCATGAACCATGAGATCATGACCTGAGCCAAAGCCAAGAGTCAGATGCTCAACCAACTGAGCCACCCAGGCATCCCGGATTTTTATTTAAAGTCCAGTTAGTTAACATACAGAATAATATTAGTTTCAAGTGTACAATATAGTGATTCAACATTTCCATACAACATTCGGTGTTCATCACAAGAGCACTCCTTAACCCCCATGACCAATTTAACCCATCCCCCAACCTACTTCCCCTCTGGTAACCATCAGTTTGTTCTCTACAGTTAAGAGTCTGTTTCTTGGATTGTCTTTTTTTGTCTCTTGTCCCTATGCTTATTTGTTTCTTATATTCCACATATGAGTGAAATCAAATGGTATTTGTCTTTCTCTGACTGATTTATTTCAGTTAGCATAAGATGTTCTAGCTCCATCCATGTCATTGCAAATGGCAAGATTTCATTCTTTTTTATGGCTGAGTAATATTCCATTGTGCACACACACACACACACACGCACACACACACATCTTCTTCGTCCATTCTTCAGTTGATGGACATTTGGGCTGTTTCCATAATTTGGTTATTGTAAATAATGCTGCTACAAACATCAGGGTGCATGTATCTCTTTGAATTAGTATTTCTGTATTCTTTGGGTAAATATGTAGTAGTACAATTCTTGGATCATAGGGTAGTTATATTTTGAAATTTTTGAGGAAACTTCATACTGTTTTCCAGAATGGCTGCATGAGTTTGTATTCCGAACAACAGTATAAGAAAGTCCCATTATCTCCACATCCTCACCAACACCTGTTGTTTTTTTTTTGTGTTGTTGATTTTAGCCATTCTGACAGGTGCGAGGTGGTATCCCACTGTAATTTTGATTTCTATTTCCATGATGAAAAGTGATGTTGAGATATTTTTCATGGGTCTGTTGGCCATCTGTATGTCTTCTTTGGAAAAAAATGCCTATTCATGTCTTCTGCCCATTTTTTAATTGTATTATTTGTTCCTTAGGTGTTGAATTTTATACTTACTTTATATATTTTGGATACTAACCTTTTATCAGATATCATTTGGAAATGTCTTCTCCCATTCCATAGGCACCTTTTAGTTTTATTGGCTGTTTCTTTTGCAGTGCAGAAGATTTTTTATTTTGATGTGTTCCCAATAATTTATTTTTCCTTTTGTTTCCCTTGCCTTAGGAGACTATCTACAAAGAAGTTACTAAGACCCATGTCAAAGAGGTTATTTCCTGTGTTCTCCTCTAAAATTGTAATGATTTCCTTTCTCACATTTAGGTCTTGAATCCATTTTAGATTTATTTTTGTGTATGGTGTAAGAAAGTGGTCACATTTCATTCTTTTGCATGTTGCTATCCAGTTTCCCAACATCATTTGTTGAAGACACTGTTTTTTTTTCCCTCATTGGATAGTGTTTCTTGCTTTGTCAAAGATTAATTGACCATATAGCTGTGGATTCATTTTGGGACTTTCTCTTCTGTTCTATTGACCTATGTGTCTATTTTTGTGCCAGTACCATGCTGTTTTGATCACTATAGCTTTGTAATATATCTTGAAGTCTGAAATTGTGATGCCTCCAGCTTTGCTTTTGTTTTTCAAGGTTGCTTTGGCTATTTGGGGCCTTTTGTAGTTCCATACAAATTTTAGGATTGTTTGTTCTAGCTCTGTGAAAACTGCTGGTGGTTTTTGGATGGAGATTACATTAAATGTGTAGATGCTTTGGGTAGTATAGACAATTTAAGAATATCTGTTCTTCCAATTAATAAGAATAGAGTATCTTTCCTATTCTTTGTGTCATCTTCAATTTCTTTCATCAGTGTGTTATAGTTCTCACAGCACAGGTTTTTACATCTTTGGTTTGGTTTATTCCTAGGTATCTTATGAGTTTTGGTGTAATTGCAAATATGATTTATTTCTTAATTTCCTTTTCTGTTGCTTCATTATTGGTGTATAGAGATGCAACAGATTTCTGTTGCTTTTGTATCCTGTGACTTTACTGAATTTGTGTAACAGTTCTATCAATTTTTTGGTGGAGTCTTTCATGTTTTCTAAATAGAGTATCCTGTCATCTGCAATTAGTGAAAGTTTTATTTCTTCCTTGCTGATTTGGGTTCCTTTTATTTATTTTTTTGTTTTCTGGTTACTGTGGCTAGGGCTTCCAGGACTATGTTAAATAACAGTCGTGAGAGTGTACATTCCTGTCTTGTTCCTGACCCTAGAGGAAAAACTCTCAGTTTTACCCCATTGAAGATTATATTAGCTGTGACTTTGTCAGCTATGGCCTTTATTATGTCGAGGTATGTTCCCTCTAAACCTACTTTGTTGAGGGTTTTTTTTTTTATCACAAATGGATGTTTTACTTTGTTAAGTGCTATTTAGCAACTATGATAAGTACTTTAAACAAGTTGACTCTTCATGCTGACAGCCTCTGAGAAATGTTTTTAACCACTTTTACAGATAAGGAAATGGAACGTTAAAAAACGTCCCCGTGGTTATATACCTAGTAAGTAACCAAACTGGGATTAACCCCAGTGCATTCATATACTAAATGCTACAGATGTGAAAATGGGTACAATTCCATTTCAGCTATTTTGTTTGTATTGATATGTAGTTGCAGAAAATAACAAGGGTAATTTTTGCAGTTACTTATTTCTCAAAATACCATTCAAAAGGTGCATTTTTTTTTTATTTTTTATGTTGTATTTTTTATGTTTGAGACAGAGACAGACAGAGCACGAACAGCGGAGGGGCAGAGGGATGGAGACAGAATCTGAAACAGCCTCCAGGCTCTGAGCTGTCAGCACAGAGCTTGATGCTGGACTCAAACTCAAGAGCAGTGAGATCGTGACCTGAGCTGAATTTGGATTCTTAACTGACTGAGCCACCCATGCACCCCCAAAAGGTGCAGTTTTAATAACTCATGCATTTCAAAATTAAGTCTTTCTAAGAAGTAAAAAAGACTATGTTGTGTAACAAGTCATGAGTTAGAGATAGTATTAAACAGAATGAAAGTGCTGAGTTTGAGCCATACTATTATTTATTTTTTAAGTATATTTATTTTGAGAAAGAGGGTGGAGGGGCAGCGACAGAGGGAGAGACAGAATCCCAAACAGGCTCCATGCCATCAGCACAGAACCCAATGCGGGTCTCAATCTCACAAACTGTGAGACCATGACCTGAGCTGAAATCAAGACTTGGATGCTCAACCAACTGAACCACCCAGGCACCCAATTATTGTTATTTATTAATGAAAAATTGAATCATTTTCCTTAATTTGTTTGTGTGTGTGTGTGTGTGTGTGAGAGAGAGAGAGAGAGAGAGAGAAGAAGAAGAAGAAGAAGAAGAAAAAGAAAGAAAGAAAGAACAAAGAAAGAAGAAAGAGAAATTGCAATTATAATTGCTGGTATATAGAAGGCTAACTATCTGACTCTGCCAGTAACATTTGTTTCTTACCTTAATAACTAAAGCTGAGAAAGACCTCAAAGAATAAACTCCCTGCTGCTCATTAGTCTTAAACCTTTCATGATGAACATGTTTTTTGGGATGTTTAATAATTTGTGTTTCTTTAAGACCTTTCATCTTAGAATCCTGGTGTGCTTTATAAACATTAATTCTCTTACCTTGCGACTAGGAAGATGCACATGTATATATTTGGCTTAAATATGCCCCAAATGATTGAATGTTCTACTTTATATCATAAAGTGTGGGAAAGTCTATTATATAAACCATTCTCTGATTGGATGATTTATTCTAAACACACACATATAACCATAATTTCAGAAGAATGTGTTCCTCAAAGATATATTTGGTATATGATTTACAAATATATAATTGACAACCACTCCAAAAAAAACCTCTAGATATGATTCAATTTATAAAACCCCACTCAGATCCTTAGGATCTCAGGAAGGATTTTCATGAATCAATCACATAACTAAAGTGATCCAGAAAAATTCTATAAATAAGTCTGATAAAGTATAGTTAAAAATGAATGTCCACACACACACACACACAGCACAGGGCAGTTGGGCCTTTTGACTGGATTGCTTGGCCAAAGACTTCCTCATTGGCCTATGTTTACTCAGGAACCTTATGTCATAGCTTATTCTTCACAAACTCTTCTTCTTGTGCATGCCAAAGAAGAAAGTGTGTTATATTCTAATAATTTTCCTTGGGATGTCTAATATATCAGAAGGAGGTTGCAACTAAGATGCCTCTATGTCATTTACGGAAGTTCAGTGTGACTGCTGTATCTACACAGCAAAAACACTTTGTGTGAGTATGAGTAGTGGGGACTGGGAAGTTTAACCTTGGCTGATGTGTTGGAAAAATGTGTTTTCATAAATTGTGTAATGTAAATTCTGTGTGAAACACAAATGTTTCATTCTAAACCCAAGTTGTTCTTTTGCATGCTAAGAGGCATGCAGTTATCTCCTTAGCACTTAAATTTATAATTTAATCTATACTACATGCTGAAATATTTACATGGAGGTAGGCACTGGAAACACATACCTTTATCTCATAGTGAGCCATTATAAAAGAATATGCAAGGTAGCATACATATATGCAAAGTACAGTTTGTTTCCTCTGATTTTTTTTTCGTACCTTCACAGACCCCCTTTTGTAAGGGATACTGTTAGATTTAAAGTACATGAGTTTTTTTTTTCCTTTTGCTCTACGTTTCTGCAAACCATCCTTATATAATAATTTCCATTTGAGCAGATTTCTCATTCTCATAAGGCCTTCTATATTTCCTTTTCAAGAAAGTGTTTCCAGAAGGCAGTTTGCTCTTTAGAGCAGTTTCTTTAAGCTTAAATAAGTTTTAGCTTGTTCATGTACAGCATTTTCTTTCATCCAAGAAAGCATCATAGAAGGACAGCATTCTAAGAGAATTACAAACTATCAGACAAGCTTAGAAAAAAGGCTAATTTCTTTCACTCCAGAAAAGGCAACATACAATGGCTTCTGGGGTTTAGTGATAGTGAGAGCTGCATGTACTCTTATGGTTTAATTTATTTCAGAAATGAAGACAACACTGTTTATTTAGTGTTTGTGTTAATCCAGGCTACAACAGAAAGTTTTAAGATAATATTTTGTTTATGCTAAAATAGTTCAATTAAGAATTGCAATCTTTGTTGGAAAATTTGGGGGGAATTTAATGCATAATCAGAATTCAACAGATAATATTCTCATCAGTGAAAAAGAGTAAGACATTAACCCAAGGCCAAATACAAATTATCCAATAACCCATCAGACAGCAGAATAAGATTTAGTGTGTATTTAACTGGAACACATGTATTTTTCAGGCTCACTAGTTGCAAAATCATGTAGAACATGACATCACCAAGCTATTTGAAAATTAAATGGTAGTTTACTCATCACTAGTGTTTTGGCAGCATTTGTGAACTGAGTGTAATAGTTCAGGATAATATTTTTAAAAAAAACCTCTCATATTCTAAACAGATTTCAGGATTCTTGAAAATGCAGAATACAGGTCACCTTTCCCTAAAGGATACATTTTTTAAGGTTATAATTTTATTGTGAACATTTGTTGTAGTGCTGGTTTATTCATGAGGAGAGACCAAGGTCAGGTAGTTGTGGATCATTAAGAGACAGATGATAAAAGGAGGAAAAAAATACATTCATCAGCAAACCAATATAAAAATAAAAGAAAATTAACAGGGGAGAGCATGGGGAAATGGATGAAAGAATGTCTATGGCTTCTCCATCAAAGTTAGATAATGTGCCTTGTGACTCTTGCATTTAGTTGTCCTCCTTGCACCGTTCAGAATCACTCACTTCTCCCCCACCATTTATTTTAATTAAAGTAAAATAAAGATCATGTCTGTTAATTGCCATCTACATTTTCATGGCCTTTATGACCCTATGAAAAATCTCTTCAATGTCAGTAACACTCTCTTTTTTTTACCTATATTTTAATATTTTTATTTTCAACATGATATGTAGTATTAACTAGAACAACAATTTCTGTTCTCCTTCACTGAAACTAGGTATCTACTTTTTCTGTGCATTGTCCTCAACATTTGTCCCTAGTTGTCTATAAGGTCAAATATTATTCACTGTGTCTAACGACATTGCCCTCACTGACAATCCTGTAAACACTCTGAAACTGTTTTGTCCTGATGTCTTGCACATGCCCTTTGGCATCCTCCATACCACTTGCTTTTATATCAGATGTGTTTTCACATGGTATTGTGAAATAAGTATTCTATATGAACCATCATGTAGAAAAGTGATTATGGCCTATCAAATTATTTATTTATTTTTCCACTACCAAATTTGTATCCAAGATCTCTCTCTTTCTTTGAGGAAGATGTCTCTTAGGACATCTTTGGCTAATAATTCTCTCAAGGTATTGTTTTTTCTTCTTCTTTAGATTTACAGAATCATGTGCACCACTATAAACTGCTAAATTCAAATGAAAATGGAGCATTTAACATTGAGAAGGACTCCAGCAGAAGGTAGAGTCTCATCACCATGGATCTTCCCATGATGACTGGAATATACATAGAAGTGACATTCAGTAATTTAATGACAACAAATCCAAACATACAAACTAAAACCTCACCATCTGTGCCTAATTCTTTAGCAAGTATTCACAATACAAATGCTACAGGGTTTTCTAGGTCATTTGGCATTATGTGGGAAACCACTCTGACCCCATATGGTGAAGCGTCGGTAGCTAAACAGATTGACAGGGCAGGGTCTTAATACATTAGAATCCTCGAGGACATCAGTTGTGTTTAGTCAATTCAAAAGCAACTTGACATTCCTTTTACCAATGACACTGTGTTTTGTTTTGTTTTTTTTGCTATACTAGTTCTATCACAAAAAGTAATTACTATAGGAAGACTTGGCTTAAATTTAGGTAGTTTTAACAGGAATAAAAATGATATGTGTATATATATATATATATAATTAATATATAATCTATATGTAGATTATATAGATTTACATAAAAACTATACTATATACTGTATACATAATACATAGAGATATATGTATATATCCATATTTATGCAATGGGAGACAGAATTAAGCTTTTAATGATATGATCAGAATTTCTTGCTGACAATACAATTTTTTAGAGATGGTGGAGAAAATGAGTATAGGAGAAAAAATTAATTTTTTAAATGTTTATTTATATTGAGACACAGAGAGAGACAGAGCATGAGCATGGGTGGGACAGAGAGAGGGGAGACACAGAATCCAAAGCAGGCTCCAGGCTCTCAGCTGTCAGCACAGAGCCCAACATGGGGCTCAAACTCCCAAACCAGGAGATCATCACCTGAACCGAAGTTTGAAGCTTAACTGACTGAGCCATCCAGGTGCCCCTAGGAGAAAAAAATTTAAAATAAAATATTTACATTATTTTCCAGAATGATACCTTTGACGTTACCAGCTTCTTTATAATTCAGGTAGCATGAGATGTCAAAGTAAAAGACCATATATAAGACTTGATTGACATCCACTTAAGAAAATTAAATCTTGGGGTGCTAGGGTGACTCGGTTACGTACCCAACCTCAGCTCAGGTCATGATATCACAGTTTGTTGGTTCAAGCCTGGCGTCAGGGCTCTGTGCTGAGCCTGGTGCCTGCTTCAGATTATGTGTGTCCCTCTCTCTCTGCCCCTCCACCACTCACACTTTGTCACTCTCACAAAAATAAAATAAACATAAACTTTTTAATAAACATAAATATAAAAATAAACTTTTTACAAGAGTAAATATTATAAGGATGAGGAATGGATCTTTATTACCTGAGTCTTACAGTTTGGTCCCTCATTTATTCATTTACTCATGTTTTCACCAGCAATTTTGACTTAATTTGAGCACATCTTAAAACTTTGTCTTTTGGCTATCCATTGGGATCCTCCTCAAATGTGAAATATTTTCTATTAACCTTCTCAGTTTCCAGTTTTCATCATAATTAAAACTAATAGAGTGTTTGGGAAAGAAGAAAAACCGGCACTACTATCATATCTGCCTGCTTAACAAATTCATTTCAGAACTGCCACCAATGATAAATCCATGGTATATGAAGATCTATGAAATTTACATCACTTGATAATTCTTCAATTAGGTCAATTACTTCTGTGTGTGGTTAATGGTCCATATATAAGGAGAGCTTGTGCTATAACTAGTCACTATGTATTCTTACAGTAACACTTAATGCACATATATATCTGATAAAAAGCAAAGGAATAAATTGTGGACTTTCCCTCTAAAAGCTATACTTGGAATTTCTTTTTATATAAATGAAATAATTTTTAAAAGTCCAACAAATTAAAAAATGCTTGTCCTTACAAAACATTTAAAATACTTCGCTAATAAATATTACTGTCATATGGGCATAAAATGGTTTGATTGGTTTGAAAATTTATTACAAAGAATGAGGCATTATTTAGTAATGGATAATAGCAGAGGACCCTTTTAAAACTATATAAAAATTAAACAAGTCATGAGATTCCCTCAGGCTTTGATAAGATAGCTTGAGATAGACGAATCCTCTTACTTAGTAAAAATCCAATGGATGAAGTATTAAAAATACATTTTAAAGTATCTAAAAACTGCTAAGCAAAAGTACTCAATAGGTAACAGAGAAAAGAAAGTCATGGAGCAGTGAGCAAGAATTATATAGCATTTGCTTGGTCTTAGTCTGCTGTTCCAGCAGAGAACCAGAACATAGGGCTACTGCCAATAGACAAATAAACAAGTACAAATTTGGCAATCTTATGGGTCAAGAGACACAAAAATTGGAGTTCAAGTTTGCTTTGAACAACCAATAAAAACCCAGTGAGAAGAGAGGTGCATCAAACTATGCCTGACATACTGCCAGTTTTCCCTTGTAAGCATTTGGCCAAATTCTTGAACTGTGCAAAGCAGGAGGAAGGGCAAGAAGAAAGTTCTGAATGGCAGAATAAAAACTCCCAGAGGGTTTTTAAAAAGTATACACTGAAGTATACCATCCACCAAGGAGGAAATGCCCCATTGAAACCTAAGCATATTAACAGATCCCTAGGGAGGACTTCACCATAGAATTATAGATGGACCAGAGTTAGGGAATGCCTTACAAAGCTGGCGCCAAAATTTCAGTAATCTCAGTCCCTGATTGGCTTGAGATGATCTGTTACTGTTATGTCTGCTTATCAGAAAATAAATGAAACCTTCTCTGGAGCAAGAGAAAATCATATTGTGTCTCAAATATTTATCATATACATTATCTAATATTCAAAACTAAAAACAGACATGCCAAAAATATGATCATAAGAATATGAATAGATTCACAAGTGACCTCAGTAACTGATATTGGAGTTATCAGGTAGAATATGAAATATTTGTGATTAGTATATTCAAGACAACAGATGACAAAATAGAAATTTCCCCAGAGAACTGAAATTTTAAAATGTAGAAATTATCAAATTAAAAAAATAATAATTAATAACAAAGTAAAACAACAGGTTAGGTACAGCATCACAGACAAATAATGAACTGAAAAATAATAGAAAATATACATACTGAAGCACAAGGAAAACAAAAGCACAGGAAATACAGATGAGATCATAAGAGGCATGCAGGGAAAATAGAAAATATTTGGTGTATGTATAGTTACAGTCACAGAAGGGGCAGATGGAAGCAAGAGAGGGAGAAAGAAATAAAGTCCAAGAATTTTCCAAAATGGATTGAGGAAAAAGAAGGAAATTCTGCCTTTTGCAACAATACTAATGCATTATGCTAACTAAGTCAGACAGTGAAAGATAAATATTATATGTTATCAGTTATATGGGAGAATCTAAAAAAAAAAAAAAAAAACACAACAAAACAAACTTACAGAAACAGAGAGTAGAATGGTGGTTTCCAGGAGCTGAATGGTGGGAGAAATGGATGTTGGTCAAAGGGCATAAACTTCCAGTTTTAGTATGAGTATGTTCAGGGGCTATGACGTACAGCATAATGACTACAATTAAGAATTTTGTATTAAATACTTAACAAGTTGCTAAGACAGTGGGTCTTAAATATTATTATCACACACACACACACACACACACACACACACAGAGACAAAGATGGTAAATATGTGAAGGGATGGAGGTGTTCCTATTGTGGTAAACTATTTATCTATCTATGTATCTTTGTATCTATGTATCTATCTATCTATCATCTATCTATCACCATCACATTATATACTTTAAACTTAGATATGTTATATATCAATTAAGGCTTAAAGCTGGAAGAACAATGCACTGAATATTTCAGGCCCTGGGTTCAAGAAACCCTACCAACCCAAAACAAGATAAGCAAACAAAAGCTGTACCTAGATTTATCACAGTAAGTTTGTTGAAAATCAATAATAAAAAGAACATATCAAAAGCAATAAGAATAAAAAACAGCTCTTCAGGGAGAACTAAGATTTCTCAATAGACACAATGGAAGTTAGAAAATAACACAATGACATATATAAAGTGCCAAAAAAAAAAAAACCTAACAACTTAGAATTCTACCTTAAGCAAAGAAACAAAAAGATTATTGCAATATAAAGATATTTCCAGACAAACAAAAATAGAATCTTACTAAACAAATAATAGAGATCTTCAAGAAGGAAAATGATTCCAGTCAGAGAGATGGAAATATAGTTAAGAAATTAAAAAAAACAACATAAAAGATAATATGTGGGTTAATAAAAATGATTACTGTTAATAATAATAATGTGAATTTTAATATATAAATGAATGGGATATACATGAATATATAATATACATAAGTCTAATTATAACCCTAAGAGTAGCTATATATAGTCAATTCTCATGACTCATAGAGAGTCCATACATGGCATAAGGTGAGTGATATTTATTATAAAGTTAATAATGTGCTAGATTTATTACTGTTTTTGTAACTTTGTTTTTAAAGAATTACATTACTGTACAGTATGTCCCCCATGTATAAATATCCCTCTCATAATTGGAGAAATTTTGTATCAGCTTACTATCACAGGTAAATGTTTTTTTTTAATGTAGCAACATTTTGGGGTGCCTGGGTGGCTCAGTTGGTTAAGTATACCACTCCTGGTTTTAGCTCAGGCCCTGATCTCCTGATTGTGAGTTGGTGCCCTATGTCAGTCTCTGTGCTGTTCACGCGGAGCCTGCATGGGATTCCCTCTCACTCTTTCTCTGCCCCTCCTTCTCTTGCTGGCCCTCCCACACTCACACATACACACACACTCTCTCTTTCAAAATAAATGAATAAACTTTAAAAAATTTAACAACCTTTCAGGACACCTGGGTGGCTCAGTTGGTTAAATGTCTGACTTTGGCTCAGGTCATGATCTCACGGTTCATGGGTTGTAGCCTAGCTGTGCTGACAGCCCAGGGCCTAGAGCCTGCTTCAGATTCTGTGTCTCACTCTCTCTCTGCCCCTTACTCTCTCTCTCTTTCTCTTTCTCAAAAATAAATAAATATTAATTTAAAAAATAACAACCTTTCTAATATGGTATTATGAATATGACTGTAATACTGTATGCCATAATTTTTAAGGCTTATTTATTTTGAGAGAGAGTGTATGAGCATCGGAGCCCAATGCGGCCTCAAACTCACAAACTGAGAGATCATGACTGAGCTGAAATCAAGACTTGGACATTTGACCTACTGAGCCCCCATAAACTTGGCTCTGCATGCCATAAAATTTTTATAATGATTCATTCATCAATGTATAGGCTAGGTTATGATGAAGCAATTGTATTGATTATACTAGGCTGCCATAAAGCAATCATACTGTTGATTTTTCATTATCACTGCATAAAACTTCAAATAAATATGAATTTCTTTCTCACATTATCTTTTCACTTTTGATGTCCACTGTTAGTAATATGTATAATATCTACAGTGTTTTGTATCATATAAGACAATATTGATGTAGGAACTGACAGATGATTTATCTTGTAAACAGATGACGTGAACTTATGGTATTGATAAATACAATAAAGTACTATAAATGTATTTTCCTTTTGATTTTCTTAATAACATTTTATTTTCTCTTGCTTACTTTATTGTAAGAATGCAGTGAAATATATATACAACATATGGAATATATGCCAATCAACTGTTTATGCTATCAGTAAGGCTTCTAGTCAGCAGTATTTACATTTTGGAGGAGTCAAAAGTTATACATGAATTTTCTTATGTATAGGGTGAGTGTCCCTAACCTCTGGGTTGTTCAAGGGCCAACTGTAGTAGAATACTCAAACTATTAACAGCAAAATACACATTTTTTTATTTGCCTACATACTGTTCACCAGGAAAAATCATATCCCAGGCACAGTGAAACATCGACAAATTTAAAAGAATTAAAATCACCTAGGGTATGCTCTCTGACCATAGTGAAATTTAACTAGAAATCAATAACAGAGACAATAGGGAAATCACAAAACACATGGGAATTAATCAACACATTTCTAAATAATCCATGGGTCAAAGAAGAAGCCATAGGGAAATTTAAGAATATATATTGAAGTAAATAAAATAAAACATATCAAAATGTGTGGAACACAAATAAAACATGGCTGGGTGGGATATTTACAAAACTACATTTTTGCATCATTAAAAAGGATATATCCCAATTCAAATCTAAGTTCTTACCTCAAGAAACTAGAAAAAGAAAAAAAAAATCAATGCAAAGCAAGCAAGAGGTGGAAATAGTAAAGACAAGAAGGAGAAATCAGTAACATTGAAAATAGGAAAACAATAGAAAAAAATCAATGACACAAACTGTTGGTTTTTTAAATAATAAAAAATAAAATGGTTAATCCTTTAGTAAGTCTGACAAAAATTAAAAAAAGAGGATACACAAGTTACAATATCAAGAATGAAACATGAAGAATCGTTACAGATGCTGAAGCCATTAAAAAGACTATAAAGGATTATAAAGCAACTCTATATGTACAAAATTGACAACTTACAGAAATGGACCAACTTCTCAAAAATCACAAACTACTAAAATTCAATAAAGATGAAAAACCTCTTAGTGCATTTTATGAGGTCAGTATTATTAGCATATCAAAGCCAGAAGATACAGCACCAAACAAGAAAACCACAGACCTCTCATGAATTACGGCAGAAAAAAAAAACGTCCACAATATTAGTTAACTTAAACAATTTGCAAATAATAATAATAATAATAATGAATCACATCCAAGTGAGATTAATTTCAAGTATGTAAGACTAGTTCATCACTTGAAAATCAATCCATATCAATAGATTAAAGAAAAAAATCACAATTATGTCAATAGATGAAGGAAAACCATTGGATGAAATTAAACACTCATTCACTATAAAAATTCTTATGTACAGGCAGAAAAATGTTATATAGAAACTAATTGTAACTACGGATCAAAAACCAGCAATAGATATTCAAAGAACAAAGAGAAAAGAACCCAAGCATATCACTGAAGAAGGCCGAAAAACCATGAAAGAGAGCAAGAGAAGAAAGAATCAGAGAAAAGCTACAAAAACGACCACAAGTCAAGTAACAAAATGACAACAAATACATAGCTACCAATAATTACTTTGAATGTAAATGGACTAAATGCTCCAATAAGAAGACATAGGGTGACAGAGTAGATAAAAGAAAACAAGATCCATATATATACTCCTATATGAGATTAATTTCAGATCTAAAGACATCTGCAGATTGAAAGTGAGGAGATAAAGAAGTATTTATCATGTAGACAGATGTCAAAAGAAAGCTGCCTTAACAATAGTTATATTGGACAAAATAGCCTTTAAAACAGACTGTATGTAAGAAGAGAAAAAGAAACTATATGAAAATAAAGGAGACAATCGAACAAGAAATTATAAAAAATGTAAATATTTATGCACCCAACATGAAGGAATGCAAATACATAAAACAGTTAATGAAAAACAAAGGAACCAATAAATAGTAATAGAATAATAACAGGGGACATTAACACCAGACTTGTATCTATGGATAGATCATCCAAACAAAAAACAACAAAGAAAGAGTGGGTTGAAAGAACACACTGAACCAAATGAATTTAACAGATATATTCAGAACATTCCATTCTAAAACAGCAGAATACACATTCCCTTCAAGTATTCATGGGACTCTTTCCAAAATAGATCACACATTAGGTCACAACACAAGCCTTAAAAATTCAGGATGATCAAAGTCATACCATGCATCATTTCTGATCACAACACTATGAAACTAGAAGTCAATCACAAGAAAAAAAATAATCTGGAAAGACTAAAAAACATGGAGATTAAATAACTTGCTACTAGGACTCCTGGGTACCTCAGTCAGTTAAGTTTTCAATTTTTTAAAGAAAATTATTTTTTTTTAATTTACATCCAAATTAGCATATGGTGCCACAATGATGTCAGGAGTGGATTCCTTAATGCCGCTTACCCATTTAGCCCATCCCCCCTCCCACAACCCCTCCAGTAATCCTCTTTTTGTTCTCCATATCCAATTCTTGATTTCAGCACAGGTCATGATCTCATGGTCATGAGATTGAGCCCTGTCTCTGGGTCTGCACTGGACATGGAGCCTGCCTAAGATTGTCTCTATGTCTCCCTCTGCTGCTCCCCTGCTTGTGTGTGCTCTCTCTCCTTCAAAAACAAACAAACAAATAACATGCTACTAAACAATGAATGGTTTAACCAAGAAATCAAAGAAGACATCAAAAATTACATGGA
The DNA here is from genome assembly GCF_023721935.1 of Panthera uncia. Lineage (NCBI taxonomy): Eukaryota > Metazoa > Chordata > Mammalia > Carnivora > Felidae > Panthera > Panthera uncia. The sequence goes on from NC_064817.1 coordinate 75,831,794, forward strand.
GATAAATGAAAAGAAAAACACAATGGTTCAAATCTTTGGGATACAGCTAAATGTGATTTAAGAGGGAATTTTATAGCAATATAGGCTTACATCAAAAAACAAGACAAATCTCAGATAAACAACCTAATTTTATGCTTAAGAGAACTAGAAAAAGAACAAATAAAGCCCAAAACGAGTAGAAAAATGGAAATAATAATGATTAGAGCAGAAATAAATGACATAGAAACTAAAAAACAAAAAATAAAACAAAAAAACAAAAGTAAATGAATAAATAAAACCAGGAATGGATTCTTTGAAAAGATCACCAAAATTGATAAACCTCTAGCTGAATTTATCAAAAAAATAAAAGGAGAGGGGGAGAGAGAAAATAAACAAATAAACAAAATCACAAACAAGGATTGAAATAACAATGAAAAATACAGAAACAGAAAAATTTCAAGAGAATATTATGCAAAATTATATGTCAACAAATTGGATAACCTAAAATAAATTCATTAATTCTTTGAAATATGTAACTTATCAAAACAGAAGGAGAAAGAAATAGAAAATTATAACAGACCTATTACCAGCAAGGAAATTAAATCAGTAATCAAAAAATTCCCAGTGGAAGAATTAAGATGGTGGAGTAGTAGGAGGACTTTATGCTTGCCTCATCCCTTGAAACACAACTAGATAAATATCAAATCATTCTAAACACCCAGGAAGTCAATCTGAGGACTGAGAGAACAAACTGCACAAGTAGAGGGAGAAAAGAGAGCACATTGTGGAAGGTAGGATGCAGAGACATGATTTGGGGGAGAAAAGAATCGCTGGTGCTTTGGAGGTGAAGGAGTCCTGGTCAGGGAGAGAGAAAGAGAGAGAAAGAGAGCAGGGCACAGGGCATTGCACAAGAAAAACATATCCCCAAAACTACTGACAAAGAAAACAACACGGACTCATAAGTGCAAGTTTTCTACAAGCAGGGGAGCTCAAAGTTTGTAGTTTCAGAAGTCTGCACCGTTGCCTGAGTAGAGCCAGGTGGGCTTAGAGGTATTCCTGTGGAGAAGGAAGGCAGAGGCCTGGGAGTGGACAGCATGGTCTGAGGATCCCCTAGGTCACACTGGGAGAGACAGTTTCCCTTCTTAGAGCACATCTGGGAGAGGTGGCGCTGCCTCTCTTGGGACAAAAGGGATGTCAGATGACTTTGAGCAGCTCCGTTCATTAGCATAGGAGCAGAGGCAGCTGTTGAAAGAAGCTAACCTGGAGACAGGCTTTTTGCTATATTTTACCATAAACTCCAAGCCTATGTAGATTTGTGCAACAGCCCCCTCCTCCAGAGGATCAGTGCTGGTCTGTGCCATGCCAGGTCCCTAAAATTTGTAGTTTGGAAACCCAGCTGGCATACCTGAGACAAGACACAGGAGCACTGCATGCCAGGTAGGCAGGCATCCCAGACACAAACAGGATGAAGGCAGGGATTTGAGGGAAGCCTGGTACAAATGAAGGGAGATTGCTCTTCTTTGTGGGCTTCCTGAATGGTGATGAGTGCAAACTCTCGTCACCAGGGATGAAAGAGACAGCTGAAACCACTTCCCACCCCCCTCCATTAGCACAGAGTGACTTCAGTGAGCAGTGCAGCACACACAGTGTGGGTTTAAGCTGCTTAGATGAAGTCCCATTCTCCTGAGCTCTGCAGGTGCTTTTTTACTAGGGCAAGTGTGCCTGAGAGTCAGAGTAACAGTGGGTTCCTCCCACAGAAGACCAGCAAAAAAAAAAACCCTGCACCAACCTATTATACTGATAATAGAGGGCTGGAAAGCTTTAGTTATAGGGGAAATAGAATCTAGCCTCTTTTAATAAACAGATCAACATACATCTAGTTGAAACTTGCCACACAGTGGACAAGGTTCAAACACTCCAAAATTCAGGCAAGAAGAAACTCTGCAGAAGACTGACCTGAGGGAAAGAGTAGCCAAAGCACAACAGCAGAGTGCACACAACATACACCAGCAACATTTCCTGAAGTACCAGGCCCTGGAAAATATAGGATTTCTTAATATAGCCATTAGTCTCAATATCAGGAAACATAACAGGCTTCCCAACACAGACAAGAAGACAGATACTGAAACCAAATGCCAAGATGGAGGATGTCATCCAAAAAGTAATAACAAGGTCATATCCAGGGATCTAGTCAAAGCAGTTATAAGTAATATACTTGAACCAGAATTTAAAACAACTATCATAAAGATCCTAACTGGGCTTGAGAAAGACATACAAGACACTAGAGAATCCCTTACTGCAGAGGTAAAAGAAATAAAAACTGGTCAGAATGAAATTAAAAAAAATACTATTTCTAAGATGCAAAACTAACTGGATGTAATGATGAGAATGGACAAAGCAGAAAGCTAATCAGTGATACAGAAGATAAAATTATGAAAAATAATGAAGTTGAAAAGAAGAGAAGGTAGAAAAGAAGAAAGGCATTGGATCCAAAATGTAGACCTGGAAAGCTCAGCTACTTCTTAAAGAGTAATAAAATTTGTATCATAGGAGTATAAAAAGACAAAGAAAGAGAAAAAGAGACAGGTTTAATTGAACAAATTATAGCTGAAAACTTCCCTAATCTGGGTAAGGAAACAGACATCAAAATGCAGGAGGCACAGAGAATCCCCATCAAATTCAAGAAAAACTGGTCAACACCAAGATATAATGTAGTAAAAATTTAAAACATAGAGATAAGAATTGGGAAAGCATCAAGGGAAAAGAAATTCCTAACCTACAAGGGAAGACAAATCATGTTCACAGCAAATGTCTCCACGGAAACCTGGCTGGCTATAAAAGAGTTGCATGATATATTCAACATACAGAAGCAGGAAAATATGCAGCCAAGAACATTTTATAAAGCAAGGCTATCATTCAGAATAGAAGGAGAAATAGTTTCCCAGACAAAAAACAAAAAACAAAAAACAAAAACCCTAGAGGTGTATGTGACTACTAAACCAATCCTGTAAGAAATTAAAGGGGCCTCTAAGTGGGACAGATAGACCTAAAGGAACAAAGATTATAAAGGAACAGATGAAATTTCCAGAATCTGTGACTTTAAAGATTACAGTAGAACTAAATTCTTATCTGTCAATAATTACTCTGAATATAAATGGACTAAATGCTCCAATCACAAGACATAGGGTATGGATAAAGAATAAGACCCATCTATATGATGCTTACAAGAGACTCATTTTAGACCTTAAAGACACCTACAGATTGAAAGTCAGGGCATAGAGAAACATCTATCATGCTAACAGACATCAAAAAAGAGCTGGAGTAGTCATACTTACATCAGACAAGCTAGATTTTAAAACAAAGATTGTAACAAAACTGAAGGGGGGCACAATATCATGATAAAGAAATCTATCTATCAAGAAGATCTAGCAATTGTAAATATTTATGCCCCCAACCTGAAACACCTGAATATATAAATCAATTAATAACAAACATAAAGAAACTCAGTGATAATAATACAATAATAGTAAGGGACTTTAACACTCCACTTACAGCAAAAGACAGATCATCTAAGCAAAAAGTCAACAAGGAAACAATGGCTTTGAATGGCACACTGGAACAGATGGATTTAACAGATATATTCAGAACATTTCATCCTAAAGGACCCAAATAAATAAAATCATGAACTAGAGAGGAGAGAATACAACCAACACCACAGAAATACAAACAATTATAAGAGAACATTATGAAAAATTATATGCCAAAAAATAGGCAATTTGGGAAAAATTGACAAATTTCTACAAAAAAACATATAAATTACCAACACTGAAACGAGAAGAAATAGAAAATTTGAATAGACCCCAAACCAGCAAATAAATTGAATCAGTTATCAACATTCTCTCAACAAACAAAAGTCCGGGGCCAGATGGTTTCCCAGAAGACTTCTACCAAACATTTTAAAAAAAGTATATACCTATTCTTCTCAAACTGTTCTTTAAAATAGAAATGGAAGGAAAACTTCAAAACTACTTCTATGAAACCAGCATTAACTGGATTCCAAAACCAAATACCTCAAGAAATAAAATAATTATAGGCCAATATCTCCAATGAACATGTGAAAATTCTCAAAAAAACTAACGAATCGAATGCAACAGTACATTAAAAGAATTATTCACCACCATTAAGTGGGATTTATTCCTGGGCTCAGGGATGGTTCGATATCTGCAAATGAATCAACGTGATACCTCATGTTAACAAAATAAAGGATAAGAACCATATGATCCTCTCAATAGGTACAGAAAAAGCATTTGATAAAATACATGATACATTCTTGATAAAATCTCAACAAATACAGTATAGGGAATATAGCTCAACGTCATAAATGCCATATACAAAAGACCCACAGCTAATATCATCCTCAATGGGGAAAAACTGAGAAATATTCTTCTATGGTCAAGAACAATACTGGGATGTCCACTGTCATCACTGTTATTTCACAGAGTAATGGAAGTCCTAGCCTCAGTAATCAGACAACAAAAATAAAAGGCATCCATCCAGATTGTCAAGGAAGAAGTCAAACTTTTGCTATTTGCAGAGGACATAATACTCTATGTAGAAAACCTGAAAGAGTCTGTCCATCAAAAATTACTGGAACTGATACATAAATTCAACACAGTTGCAGGATATAAAATTAATGTTCAGAAATCTGATGCATTTCTATACACCAATAATGAAGCAGTAGAAAGAGAATTCAGGGAGTCAATACCATTTAAAATTGCACCCAAATCATAAGATACCTATGAATAAACCTAATCAAAGAGGTAAAATGTATGTACTCTGAAAACTATACAGCACTTATGAAAGAAATTGAAGACACACAAAATATGGAAAAACATTTCATGCTAATGTATTGGAAGAACAAATATTGTTGAAATGCCCATATTATCCAAAGCAATCTACACATTTAATGCAATCCCTATCAAAATAACACAAGCATTTTTCACAGAGCTAGAACAAACAATCTAAAAATTTGTATGGAACCACAAAGACCCTGAAGCCAAAACAATCCTGAAAAAGCATAGCAAAGACAGGGACATCAAAATTCCTGACTTCAAGCTATATTACAAATCTGTAGTCATCAACACGGTATGGCACGGGCACAAAAACAGACACAAAGATCAATGGGGCAGAATAGAAAACCCAGAAATGGACCCATAACTATATGTTCAATTAATCTTCGACAAAGCAGGAAAGAATATCCAAAGAAAAAAAAGACAATCTCTTGAATAAATGATGGTGGGAAAACTGGACAGCAAAATGCAGAATGAAAATGGATCACTTTCTTATACTATTCACACAAAAATAAACTCAAAATGGATGAAAGACCTAAATGTGAGACTCAAAATCATCAAAATCCTAGAGGAGAAAACAGGCAGCAACCTCTTTGACCTCAGCTGTAGCACCTACTTGCAAGTCACATCTTAGGAGGCAAGGGAAACTAAAGCAAAAAAAGAACCATTGAGACTTGATCAATGCAAAAAGATCCTGCACAGCAAAGGAAATAACAACACCATAGACAACCTATGGAATGGGAGATGATATTTGCAAATGACATATCTGATAAAGGGATAGTATCCAAAATCTATAAAGGACTTATCAAACTCAGCATCCAAAAAATAAATAATCCAGTTAGGAAATGGTCAGAAGACATGAACAGACATTTTTCCAAACAAGACATCCAGCTGGCTAACAGACACATGAAAAGTTGCTCAACATCACTCATTAACAAGGAAATACAAATCAAAACCATGATGAGCTACCACATCACATCTGTCAGAATGTCTAAAATTAACAACAGAAACAACAAATTTTGGTGAGCATGCAGAGACAGAACTGTCTTACCCTGTTGGTGAAAATGCAAACTGGTGCAGCCACACTGAAAAACAGTGTAGAGGTTCTTCCAAAAGCTAAAAATAGAATTACACTATGACCCAGCAATTGCACTACTAGGCATTTACCCAAAGGACACAAAAATACTGATTCAAAAGAGCACATGCACCCCAATGTTTACAGCAACATTATCAGTAATAGATAAATAATGGAAAGGGCCCAAATGTCCATCAATAGATGAATGGCTGAAGATGTGGTATATCTATACAATGGAATATTACTCAACCATAAAAAGAATGAAATCTTGCCATTTTCAATGACATGGATGGAGCTAAAGTGTATTATGCTAAGTTAATTCAGTCAGGGAATGACAAATACCACATGGTTTCATTCATATGTGGAATTATAGAAACAAAAGAGATGAACATAGGGGAAGGGAAAATAAGAGATAGAGAGAGAGACAGAGACAGAGAGAGAGAAAAGGAAATAATAAGAGACTCTTAACTATAGAGAACAACATGAGGGTTGATGGAAGGAGGTGGGCCGGGGATGGGCTAAATTGGTGATAGGTATTGAGGAGGACACTTGTGATGAGCAGTGGGTATTATATTTTAGTGATGAGTCACTAAATTCTAGACCTGAAACCAATATTACTATATATGCTAACTAGATTTGAAATAAAAAAAATAAAAAAATTAAAAATGACCCATTAAGACCCATTTTTGTTTAGTTTTTCTCTTTTAATTTGCATTTCATAAATAGAACATTTATCAAGCTATCTTTTAACCCTGGTTTTAGTTAGTGGGTATAATAACTATCAATTTTTTTCTGAGGGTTTATGGCTGTTATTAATATGATAATTAAATATAAAATGATTAGTCTATCAATTAGTCTAGATAGATTAGTCTATCTAATCTACTTCTGCCAATTATTTGCAAATGATTGGTCAAAACAGTTATCTGCGTTTAATTACTGACATTGGGTTATGCTTTTTATTACTTCACATAAACATTTCTCTATTTTCTTGAAAAAAAAACTTCTGTATCTTTCATGTTGATTTAATTTAGAACAAGAAAAACATTGAGACTAGGTTTTATGTGTTGATTTTTCATAAAATGGAATTAAAAGATAATGTCAAGAAAGGAGATTGCAACTGTGGATAAAAGTTTACTGTTGCAACATACACAAATTGCTATTGAAGAGGTTAACCATTGGGGGAGCAATTACAAACTACTATGAAAATTGTGTTTAAATTGTTTAAATTACCAGGTCTCATAGGAGATAGAACACATTCTTTTTTTTAAATGAAAGCTTTTTTAAACTATCATGAATCAAATTTACTTTATTTTTACTGTTTGTCACTCTGGTACACACACACACACACACACACACACACACATCAGCCATGGTTAACATTTTTTGAGCTATGAATTTAGTTTGCATAATTATACATTTATGTAACAGATTCCAATGGTGCTTTTTGCTCTGTCAACAAGAGCTATCAAATATAGTCTCTGCTAAGCTTTAGATTAATCTGCCATAATCATAAAATTAAATTGATTAGGACATAAAAGCACATCTCTGTAAACACAGAAATGAGCACGAATTTTTCTGGTTCTAGTAGTTGCTTGAATAATGTCTTTTTACCTACTGTTGATCATAGCAGAATGGCCTATGCCTTACTAAGAAAATTGCCAATAAATGAAATATTACAGGAGAGTAAATTATCAACAAGCATTGATTAAATACCCATGCGTTAGCAAAACACAGCACTGAGCTCTAGAAAAGAACCAATGAGTAATAATAATGTATTTTTCATGATTTAGAAAGAGAATAATGATAAGAAAGGACCTTTATGTTTAGACTAAAGAACTGAAATCATGATTTCCAACTGGTCAATGTAAACTTGTTTTATATATGGCTAAATGCAAGACTAAACTGAATGTTGGTCCAAAGCTATTTAGTGGTATTAGCTCTATGGAACACTTTTACCTTTGCTCTTAATTCTGGCTATTGACTACCTATTCAGTTCTGGTTGCAATCCAGTGTATTTATTTTAATCTACAAAAGCTATTTTTGCTATGGGAGTTGGTTATCTTAGAGTTTGGCATGTCCCTATACATCAAGATTGTTACTTCAGGTCGGTGCTAATATTCAATTATTAGTGTTAGTTTGATTAGGAGGGGACACACCTACTTTGGAATGTAATGTGTTTCTTTTCATGCAGAGAACAATGTAAAGTCCATATGCTTCATGAGGCCTTGATTTAAAGTGTTTGCAAATGAAGCTCCACTGTTTTACACTCACTAGCTAAGTTTATGATTATTTGGAAAGTCTACAAAACACTATAGAATGCACTGAAATAGATTTTAAAGACAAAATATTTTCTTCTACTTTTTGTTTACAATGATGATTTAGCAAATCCCGTCCCTATTGTTATCTCATTATCTAAATAGGGTAGAGCAGCACAAATGATATCAACATATTATCATTATACAAAGCATTAGGTGTTCAACAATTCCAATAAATTTTTAAGGTCATTCTCTAAATGAATGTAAACTTGTTAGGATTTTACAACTTAGATGATTTTTCCATCATCTTTTTAGCTGAACGTTTTGTTTTGCTCCAGGCAAGTCAATGAAAAATCATCTACTGAAATATAAAATTCTGTCTGTATATACTCACAAGAGACTAGTTTGGAATACACTTGATTTGGTAGACTATAAAATCAAATGGTTATCATAAGGGTTGTGCTCTTTTGTTCAATCAAATGTACACTATGCTTTATTATATCTGAATGTAGACTAATTTGCTCAAAAGAATTTAGGAATTATTTTAAGATTCAAGTAAAAATAACTCCTTAAAATGGGAAACTTGTTTTAAAAATTCAATTCTCATTATACATGTAGCGCTAATACAGTTTTTAATCTTAACATATCTTTGGAACATCAAGTAAAGAAATTGTTTACATAAATTAAGACTTAAGTGAAAAACAATTCAATTTATTTTTATAGTAGCACTATCAAATACAGCACATTACAACTCAAATTCACAATGAAACTCAGTCATAAAAGGAATGCTGAAAAGGAAAGTTTAAAAATGGGTTTAAACAAAGGACGTGACTCAATGGAAGGGATGGAGAAAAGATTGTAGTCAAATAAAGCAAGCCACTATCATCTTCATAGAAATGTAACTTATTTTCTTTATTTTTTCTAATCTCAGACTTAGATAACTCCATTTTACATAATCTCACTTCAGTAATTATAATAGTAGTAATAATAATAATGATAATAGCTACTTCTAATTCATGCATACTATCCTCAAGATACTTCTACATTTTAAAATATTGAGTTTTTAATATTTATAACCATCTTATAAGATAGACACCATTTTGTCTTAATTTTACAGATGTAGAAACTGAGGCAAAGAAAGGTTCAGTGGTTCGCCTAAGTGGCAGAGCTGGGATTTGAACCTAGATCAGGATTTGAACATAAGCAGTATAACTCAGAGACAGTAGGGTTTACATTAAATGCTGTGTCTCCTAACTATTTTTAGTCTATATGCCTGTTGCTTTTATGGTGACTATTTCGAGGAACAAACAATTATATGAAAAAAGCTATGTTTTCCAGGAACTTGTATTGTGAAGGCAGTATACAGTATGAACACATGGAACTTCCTGGGTATTTTGTCTTGCAAAGTTTAATCTAGTTACTTTTTTCAGAAGAGATGAAGATGAGGTAAAGACAGAGGCAGAAAGATAGTGTGGTGACTATGTTGTCGTCATTTACTCAAACACATTTTGAGTCTCACTAATATGCCTGGTGCTCATTAATACAAGCTTATATTTTGAAGACAATGTTAATTTAACTGGAGAGGCAAATATGGCAACAAATAATTACAGTGGTAACTAGTATAGATGTTAAAGGTGACATGGGAATATAATATTGGGGTTGAATTAGAGTATTATACAGCTGATAAGAAAAAGAAAAGACTGAAGCAAATCTTATGGAATATTTCCTGTATTTGTTCCTTTATAATGATTCTGCCAGTTTTAGGACCTAGGTGAAGTTTACTTTTCAATCAAATCTATGCTATAATATACATATGTCTTTATTTTTGCTGTCTATAACACTTATTTGACAATAAACATTCCCTTACACTGTGCCTTTGACACACTAGTGCTCACAACATAAAACTCAGCTTAAATGTCATTTCTTCATAAAGGTCTTCCTAACCATCCTAACTTAAGTAGCCATGAGCCCACGGGTCATTATTTTATCACCTTATTTTATTTTCTTTATAATACTTATTCTCGGAAATTATCAGTGTTTATCATTTATTGATCCCCACTGGAACATGAGAGCTAGGGCTGTATTTATCTTTTTATTTTCCTTGTTTTTCAGCAATAGATTACACATAGTATGTGCTCAATACAAGAATCGTATACTCTAATGAGTTATGAAATACTCAAATTGCATAACCATCAAATAAATTCTGATTAAAACCAAATTAATAAGTTGTCTTTGACCTTCAATTATATTCTTATTCTTAGATGTTTCTTAAAGCTCCATAATATATTTTTCAACTTTATTGAAGTGTAATTGGAATACAAAAATTATTCCATTTTAATTGTTTCATTCCATATATTTTGACATATGTATACATTGTGTAAACACCAAAACAACCATAGCATTTTGAAATCAACTTATGCCTATATAGTTAACAAGTGATATGGTTTTTATAATATAGATTAATTTTTCTGTGTTTAGAACTTCATTTTATGGGGGCACCATGGTGGCTCATTTGGTTGAACGATGGATTCTTGATTTCAGCTCAAGTCATGATCTCATGGATCATGGGATCAAGCCCCACAAAGGGCTCTGCACTGTAGAGCCTGCTTGGGATTTTCTCTCTCTCTCTCTCTCAATCTCTCTCTCTCTCTCTTTCTCTCTCTCTGTATCTCTGCACTTCCCCTGATTGCTATCTTTCTCTCTCTCAAAAATAAATACACTTACAAAAAAATTAAAAAAAGAACTTCATATTATAAAATGTGTTCTTTTGTATCTGATTTATTTTCATAAGTATAATGTTTTTTTAAATTTTTTTAATGTTTATTTATTTTTGAGACAGAGACAGAGCATGAATGGGGGAGGGTCAGAGAGAGGGAGACACAGAATCTGAAACAGGATCCAGGCTCTGAGCTGTCAGCACAGAGCCCGACGCGGGGCTCGAACTCACCTACTGCGAGATCGTGACCTGAGCCGAAGTCGGCCGCTTAACCGACTGAGCCACCCAGGCGCCCCTTTAAGTATAATGTTTTTGAGACTCATAATTGTTCAATGTTACACATATTGGCTCCTTGTTTCTCTTGTTGCTGAGTAGCATTCCATTGTAAAAATATACCACAATTTTTTCTAACTTGGGCTATTATGAAGAAAGCTGCTGTGAACATTGATGTAAAAATTTTTTGTGGGTACAGATTTTTATTCCTTTATTTAAATTCATAGGAATAGATTTAATGTATTGTCTACTAGGAAGTTTTCAAATTCTTTTCCAATGTGGCTGGACCATTTTCACCCTATCAACAATGTATGAGGGTTCCATTTGTTACGTGTTCTCAATACCACATTGTATTGTCAGAGTTTAAAATTTTATCCATTCCAGTGTGTAATGTAGTTTATTGTGGTTTTGTTTTGAATTTTCTTAATGAATAAAGATGCTTGCCATTTTCATGTGCTAATTGAACATTAACTTCTGCATTTTTATTTGTAAGGTGTCTGTTCAAATTGTTGCCTTTTAGTATATTGGACTGCTTGTCTTTTATGGAAGACAGAATCATCCCCTCCCCCCATTTCTACATCTTTATTCCCAAAACCTGTGTCTACTTTACATAGCAAAAGAGACTTTACATCTGTGATTAAATTAAAAATTTTGAGGTGAAGAAATTACTTTAAATTATCCCAGGGGGACCAATCTAATCACAAGGGTCCTAATAAAAGGTAAGAAGGAGGGTCCAAGTCAGAGTAAGAAATGTGACCATGGAAATAGGAGTGAGACAGACAGAGAAAAGAGAGATTTTCAGAGAGATAGGTAGAGAGGGAAAGAGAGATTTTAATATGCTATGCTGTTTTCCGTTAAGGTGGAGAAAATGCTCAAGAGACAAGGAATGGCTGTGAACTCTATAAACTGAAAAAAAAAAAAAAACAAAAACAAAACAAAGAAACAGATTCTCCTCTAGCACCTTCAGAAGGAATGCAGCCCCAATGACACCATGATTTTAGGACTTTTGACCTTCAGACCTGTAAGAAAAAATTTTGTTGTTTTTCTGCCACTAAGTTTTTAGCAATTTATTATAGCATAAAAAAACCACAAAAACATAATATGTCTTATTGAATTTTAAGAGCTCTTTATATATTCTGGATAAAAGTCATGTCAGATATATGTAGTACAAACTCCATAGTCTGTGGCTGCCTTTTCCTACTCTTTTGCTTGCATTTTTATTATTGAGAAACGGAAGTTAAATTTGATGAAGTCCATTTTCTTTTATGATTTTTGTTTCTATTGTTTGTCTAGCCAGTCTTTGTCAACCTCAAAGTGACAAAGATATTCTACTGTTTTCTTCCAAATGTTTTGGCATTTCAGGTTTTACGTTTAGTTCTATGATCCATTTTTAGTTAATTTTTGCATATGATGTGATATAATAATCCAAAAGCCATACACAATATGTAAATAAGTGCATATGATTGTGTTCCAGTAAAACTTTATTTAGGTACAATGAAATTTGAATTTCATGAAATTGTCATCATGAGATGTTCTATTTTTTCAACAATTAAAATAAAAATGTAAAAATTATTCTTAGTTTATAGGCTATTCAAAAATGGTTATCAGAATGCATTTGGCTCCTGGGCTATATTTCGGTAAGCTCTAATTTGTGCATTGCATCAACATAATAATAAAACTCACAATAAAATGTTGTAGAAAGTCTTGCTTTAAATAGTCACATGTATATGAAGAAAATTAAAAGGAAACAATAATTCTTTCATATTTACCTACATATTTTCCATTTCTGGTACCCTGTATTCCTGTCTGATGTTATAAATTTCTCTCTGGGGTAATTTCCCTTCATCCAGAAAAAAAAATTTTAGCATTTCTTATAGTGCCATTCTGGTAGAAACATATTATTTTTATTGTAATTTATATGAATATCTCTTCAGTTTGTCTACATTCTTTATGTATTTTTTTATTTTATATAGGATTCTAGATTGCTTTTTTCTTCCCTGATCTTTTTTTTTTATGTATTGGTCTATTTATTTGTTTTGCTTTTTAGATTCCTCATATAAGTGAAATCATGTGATATTTTCATACAGTATTTGTCTTTTCCAGGCTGACTTATTTCACTTAACATAATACTCTCCAGATCCATTCATGTTGCTGCAAATAGAAAGATCTTATCGTTTTATGGCTGCATGATATTCTATTGTGTAAATATACACCACATCTAACAAAACAAATGAATAAACAAACAAAAGCAGAATCAGACCTATAATTACAGAGAATAAACTGATAGTTTCCAGAGGGGAGTGGGATGGGGTGTGGGAAAAATATGTGAACAGGATTGAGAGATATAGGTTTCCAATTATGGAGTAAATAAGTCATGAGAATACAAGGTACAGCATAGGTAATATAGTCAATGAAATTGTAATAGCACTGATGGTAGCACACTTGTGGTGAGCATAGCATAATATATACAGAAATTGGTTAAATCACTATGTTGTACATCAGAAACTAAGGTAACATTGTGTGTCAAGTATATTATAATAAAACAATTTTAAAAAGTTATTGCCCTACTGACTTTTGGGCTCCCTTGTTTCTGATGAGTGGTCAACAGTCATTGGAATCAATTTTTCAGAATATGTAATTTTTTATTTTTAACCGGTCTTTTTTGGAGGGCTTTCAAGGTTTGCTCTTTGGCTTTGGCTTTTAACAGTTTGAGTATGGTATGTTTTTTTTGTTTGTTTGTTTGTTTGTTTAGCATATTTTCTCCATGAGTTCACTTAGTTTCTTGAATCTATAAATTTATGTTTTTCACCAAATTTAGTAAATTTGTATCTTCAAATATTTTCCCTCAAATTACTCTTTTCCCTCATTCTAAGTCTCCAATCACATGTATGTTAGACCCATTTAATATTGTCCCACAATTTTCCAAAACCCTCCTTTTTTTTATATTTTTCCTCTTAGTTCTTTACATTGGATATTTTACATTTCTCTGTCTTAAAATTCACTCACACTTTCTTCTCTCATCACCAACTGTTGTTTGAGCCAATCATATATTTTTTAATATTTGAAATATTAAATATTTTAGTTTTAGAATTTCTACTTGTCTTTTTTTTAAATTCTGATGACATGTCCTATTTTTTCTTTGCTCATTATAGAACTATTTTCCTACATGACCTGGAAAATATTTAAAATAGCTGCTTTAAATTTTCCTGTGATAATTACAACATCCTATTATTTCAGCGGTAGTCTTTATAGTTTTTCTTCATACATAGACTTTTTAGACATATTTTGAAGATTCCCCTCTAAATAATTTTGTTGTTGTTGTTGTTGTTGTTGTTGTTGTTGTTGTTATGGGTCTCCCTAACATTTATTATCTGTCCCAAATTCTGTATTCTAGTTTTTCAAGCTAGAAAGTCTTCAAGTTTTCTATCAGAATCTTAATCACCCAATATTGTACATATTGGGCACTGCTTTTAGGTTAAAAGACATGAAAAAGGGAAAAAATCACCCAGTGCAAGTATCTTCTTCCAAATTTGAACTCTCTTCCTTAAAAAATAATTCAAGGATCTGATTTCCTGAATTATTATTGTTTTTGCTAACAAGTACATAAACAAAAGTGCTCCGTATGTTTCTATGGATTGAAACTTATGGAAAGACCCTACACAAATGTCATCTTTCATGGAATAATTTTATTTTCTTTACTTACACAAAATTATAAGATAGATGTAGAAAACTCCCATATTCCTAACTTTTTATATACCTAATAAAATAACCATTGGGTCACTTGTTTCTGCCTGAAAAAAGATTTAACAATCAAACATATAACCTCAGAGAATTTATTCTAATTACAATTTTTCTAGTGTCATGCTGGGAAGGCAATTTCTTCTTTCCACAACTTTAAAGAAGGAAGTCCAGCTATTCTATTGCCAAAAAAAAAAAAAGCAGCCACTAAAGCTGGTTGTAAGTGCAGCAAAATTAAATGTCAATCCCTGATCATTGATACTACTGTTGCATAAATATTTAAATCATCTGACTTGCTGTTATTAAATTTTATCTTGTTTATTTCAATTTACTTTTAAAAAACATGGAATCAAACAAACAAAAGGTAACAAGCTGTATGATGACTAAATAGCTAGACAAACAAAGATTATTTCCTAGCTTCTGATAATACATACATAAATAAGGAAGTTCATTTTAATAAAGGAAACTATAAGCCATTGAATGTAATCCTGGCAATTATTTTAATTTTTTTAAGTTTATTTAGTTTTGAGAGAGAGAGCATGAGAGGTGGTGGGGCAGAGAAAGAAGGACACCTAGAATCTGAAGCAGTCTCCAGAGTCTGAGCTGTCAGCACAGAGCCCAATGCGAAGTATGTATGACCTGAGCTGAAGTCGAATGCTTAACTGAGCCACCCAGACAACCCAATCCTGGTAATTATTTTAAATTATTTCTTAAATTAAAGCTATACATACACTAAATAGGAGAAATATGAAACAGGCTTTAAATTTTGGGTGAATATGAGGACTACATTTTTAGACATGCTAGAAAAATAAAATGCTTGATCATTAGTTGCAAATTCATTAAAGATTGCTAGATTTTTCCAATTTAGAAATTACATCTGATAAAAAAGAAACTATTAGGTTAGAAAAAGGTTACAGAAAATGCATTAGTTTCCTATTACTGTTTTAAGAAATCACCACAAACTTGGTGGCTTAGAACAAGAGAAATGTATTATTCTACAGGCTTGTAGATTATAAATCCAACAGTAGTCTCAGTGGGATAAAATCAAGGTATTGCTAGGGCTTTTCCCTTTTCTGGAGGCTCTGAGGTACAATTTTTTTACCTATTCCAGTCTCTGAGCCTGCATGCATTCCTTGGCTCATGGACCCTTTACTTCACCTTTATAACCAGAAATTTTAAATGTCTCAGTGCCTTTCTTCCATTATATTTTCCTCTGCCTGACCTCTTCTTCCACTTTAAGGACCATTGCGATTACTGTGGACCTACTCAAACAATAGAAGATAATCTCCCTATTTTATGATCAGTTGATCAGCAACCTTGATTCCATCTGCAATCTTAATTCCCTTTTGGCATGTAACCTAAAATATTCACAGCTTCTGGGGATTAGAACATGCAGGACATTATTCTGCCTATCACATCAACTACACAATAAGATATTGGAGGATACTTAAGAAAGCTTTTTTAAGGATATGACCCTTACATGGGACTTTGAAGAGAGAATTAAATATGAACAGGATTTATATTCAGGTGTGAAATATTAATTAGTTCTGAGATACTCTTTCCAAGCCAATGTTAGTGAGTAGAGAATACTAGGTTTGTGCTGGACTAAAATCAAGGTGCCAGCAGCACTTCTGGCAGTTCTGGGGAGAATCCTTTCCATTTGTATTTTCTAGGTTCAATAGACATAGCATTTCTTAGCTCATGGCCCCTCTCTCCATCTTCAAAGCCAGCAGTGTGGCATCTCAAATCTTTATCTGACTCTGACCTTCCTCCCTCCCTTTTTCACTTATAAAAATCTTGTGATTGTATTCTGGGTGCACCCGGATAATCAGGGATCATCTTCCTATCTCAAAAATCTTTAACTTGATGACACTGCAAAGTCCCTTTTTCCCTATAAGGTAACATATTCACAGGCTTTGGGGACTGGATGTGAATAACTTTATGTGAATAAAAAGGGTGCATATGTTATCACTGAAAATAAACAAAGGTAGACTTTACCCAAAGTACCTCTTTTGGCAAGGTCCAATCACTATGTATCATTTTGTTTTCAGCAGTTTGAATATGATATACTCTGGTACATTTTTATTCTTCTTTTTCTTTTTGGGGGGAATTTTTCTTTCTTCATGTTTTCTGGACTTCTTGGATATGTGGTCTGATGTATGTCATTAATTTTGGAAAACTCTTAGCCATTATTTTTTTCAAAACTTTTTTTCCCTCCATTCTTTTTCTCTTCTTTGAGATTCTAATTACTTGTATCACAGATTATTTGGTAACATCTCTCGGCTCATGGATACTTGGATTTGTTCTTATCATTTTTTTTTCTTTCCTTCTTTTCTACAAACCTATTGTCAAATTCATTGATTCATTCCTTGTTCATTGTCAAGTCTGCAGACAAGTCCATTGAAGA
Organism: Panthera uncia; assembly: GCF_023721935.1. NCBI lineage: Eukaryota > Metazoa > Chordata > Mammalia > Carnivora > Felidae > Panthera > Panthera uncia. The sequence goes on from NC_064817.1 coordinate 75,849,087, forward strand.
CATTCTTCATCTCTGTCACAATGTTTTTCATTTGTAACACTTTCTTTTGACTGTTATAGTTTCCATCTTTCTGCTGAAATTACCCATCTGGTTACATGTTTTCAATATTTTCCATCAAAGTCTTAATATATTAATCATAGGTATTTTATTTATTTATTTACTTATTTATCTATTTATTTTTAAATTTATTTCTGAGAGACAGAGAGAGACAGAGCTCAAGCAGGAGAGGGGCAGAGAGAGAGGGAAACAAAGAATCCAAGGCATGCTCCAGGCTCTGAGCTGTCAGCATAGAGCCAGACCTGGGGCTCGAACCCATGAACCATGAGATCATGACCTTAGCTGAAGTTGGACAGTTAACCAACTGAGCCACCCAGGCACCCCAATCATAGGTATTTGAAATTCTCTGTCAGTTCCAACATTTGTGTCATTTCTAGGTCTGGTTATAACATTCTGCCTTACACGAGTGTGTTGTTTTCTTGCCATTTCTTATGCTTTTCAGTTTTTTGAAACTGAACATCTTGTATAAGATGGTAGAATCCGAGGAAAATAATTTTTATGCCTGGAGATTTGCATACTTTTCTTTTAACTAATCATCTAGTGTGGCATGTTTCATTCGAAGTACTGAATGGAAAAAAAAAATCTATAGCCTAGAATATGCTATCCAGCTAAGGTACCATTCAGAACAGAAGGAGAGATAAAGTGTTTCCCAGACAAGCAAAAACTAAAGGACTCTGTGACCACCAAACCAGCTCTTCAAGAAATATTAAAGGGTCTCTTTGAGGGGAAAGGAGAGAACAAAAATGACAGTAGAGAAGTAGAAAACACAAAAGCAGTAAAAATATGTATTTCCTAAAGAAATCAGTCAAAGGACCCACAAAAAAGTATGTAAAATATAATAATATACACCTAAAACATAAGGAGGAGAGGATAAAATAATGAGTTCAAACTTTAACAACCATCAACTTAATATAGACTGCTATATGCATAGATAGTTATATACAAATCTAATGATAACCATATATCAAAAACCACCAATATATATGAAAATAATATGGAGAAATAATCCAAATATATCATTAAAGAAAATCAGAAAAAACATGAAAGACAATAAATAATCAGAGCAAAACTTCAACAACAACAACAAAACAAATACTAAATGTGGCAATAAATATATATCTGTCAATAATGACTTGAAATGTAAATGTACTTAATCCAATCAGAAGACATTGGGTGACAGAATAGATGAAAAAAAAAAAAAAACAAGATACATCTATATGGTGCCTAAAAGAGACTAATTTTAGACTTAAAAACACATTTAGGTTGAAAGTGAGAGGATGAAGAAACATCTATCATGCAAATAGATGTCAAAAGAAAGCCAGAGTAGCAATAGTAATTTTGGACAAAACAGACTTTATGACAAAACTGTAACAGTTGACAAATAAGGACCCTGCAAAATAATGAAGGGGATAATCTAACAAAAATTTATAACAATTGTTAATATTTATGTATCCAAAACAGGAGCACCCAAATATATGAAACTCTTAATAACAAATATAAAGGAAAAAAATCAATAATAAAACAATAATAGTAGGCGACCTTAATACCCACTTACATCAATGGAAACCATATAAACAGAACGTTAACTTTGAATGACACACTGGAACACATGGACATAGAAGACATATGCAGAACATTCTATATTAAAAAAAAAAAGAACACACATTCTTTGTAAGTGCACACGGAACATTCTCCAGAATAGATCATATATTAGCCCCCTAAATCCAACTCAATGAATTCAAGAAGATTGAAATCATACCATGCAACTTTTCTGATCACAATACTATAAAACTAGAAGTCAACCACACACACACACACACACACACACACACACGTGGAAAGACCACAAAGACATGGAGATTAAATGACATGCTACTAAAATACTGAAAGGATCAACCAGAAAACCAAAGAAATAATTTAAAAAGGGGGTGGGAATGAAAATGAAAACATAATGGTTCAAAACCTCTCTGATGCATCAAAATTAGTTCTAACAGGAAAGTTTATAGAAACACAGGTCTACCTCAGAAAGCAAGAAGAATTTCAAATAAACAACCTAGATCTGCACCTAAAAGGAACTAGAAAGAGAAACAAACAAAATCTAAAAACAGCAGAAGAAAGGAAATAATAAAGATTAGAGTAGAAATAAATGATTTGGAAACAACAACAATTACAACAACAAAACAATAGAACCTATCAATGAAACCAAGAGATGATTCTTTGAAAATAATCAATGAGATTGATAAACCTCTTGCCATACCTATCAAGAAAGAAAAAGGGCTCAAATAAATAAAATTTAAAATGAGAGAGGAGAATTAACAGCCAACACCATAGTAATATACTCATAAGAAAATATTATGAAAAACTATATACCAACAAATTAGACAACCTAGAAGAAATGGTTAAATTCCTGAAAACATTTAAACTACAAAAACTGAAACAGGAAGAAATAGAATATTTGAACAGACTGATAAACAGCAAAGAAATTGAGTCAGTAATCAAAACACTCCCAACAAACAAAAGTCCAGGACCAGGTGGCTTTATAAGTGATTTTTCTGAAACACTTAAAGAAGACTTAATAATAGAGCACAAACTGATGGTCACCAAAGGGAAGGTGGAAGAGAGTATGGGTTAAATAAATAGGTTATTGGGATTAAGGAGGGCATTTGTTATGATGAACACCATGTGTTATATGGCAGAGTTGAATCACTATATTGTATACATCAAACTAATATTACACTGTAGGTTAACTAACCATAACTTAAATTAAAACTAAACAAATAAAAAGAGTTAATAATCATTGATAATAATAGTATAATATTAATAATCTTTGATAATAATACCATAATAGCAGGGGACCTTTACACTCCACTTACAGAAATGGACAGATGATGTAAACAGAAAATCAACAAGGAAACAATAGCTTTGAATGACTCACTGGACCAGATGGACATAACAGAGATACATTCATAACATTTCATCCTAAGCAGCAGAGCACACATCTTGTCAAGTGCACATGGAACATTCTCTAGATCTCAAGTGCACATGGAACATTCTTTAGAATAAGTCACATATTGGGTCACAAACCAACCTTCAAGAAGTATAAAAAGATATCATACCATGCATATTTTCAGATCAAAATGCTATGAAACTTGAAATCAACCACAAGAAAAAATTTGTAAAGACCATGAATACTTGGAGATTAAAGAACATCCTACTAAACAATGAATGGGTTAACCAGGAAATTAAAGAGGAAATTAAAAAGTAATGAAAGCCAATGAAAATGAAAACATGGCAGTCTAAAACCTCTGGGATGCAGCAAAGCCGGTCATAAAAGGGAAGTTTATAGCAAGCCAGGCCTTCCTAAAAAAAAGGATGAAATGTTTCCAATACAGAACCTAATCTTACACCTAAAGGAGCTGGAAAAATGAACAACATATAAAACCCCAAAACAGCAGAAGACTGGAAATAATAAATATTAGAGCAGAAATCAATGATATTGAAATAAACACACACACACACACACACACACACACACACACACAAACAGTAGAACATATCAAGGGAACCAGGAGCTGATTCACTGGAAGAATTAACAAAATTGATAACCCCTAGCCAGATTTATCAAAAAGAAAAAGAAAAGTATCCACATAAATAAAATCACGAATTAAGGAGGAGAGATCACAAACAACACCATAGAAATACAAACAATAATAAGAGAATATTATGAGTAATTCTATGCTAATAAATTGGGCAATCTGGAAGAAATGGATGAATTCTTAGAAACATATAAACTACCAAAACTTAAAAAAGAAGAAATAGAAAATTTGCACATAACCATAACTATTAAAGAAATTGAGTCAGTAATCAAAAATCTCCCAACAAACAAAAGTCCATGGTTGGATGTCTTTCCAGGGCAATTCTACCAAACATTTAGAGAAGAGTTAATAACTATTCCTTTAAATCTGTTCCAAAAATATAAATGGAAGGAAAACTTCTAAACTGATTCTATGAGGCCAGCATTACCTTGATTCCAAAGCCAGACAAAGACCACACAAAAAGGAGAAGTACAGACCAATTTCTCTGATAAAAATGGATGAAAAAATTCTCAACAAGATACTAGAAAAATAAATCCAGCATTATATTAAAGGAACTATTCACCATGATCCAGCGGGATTTATTCCTGGGCTACAGGACTGGTTCAATATCTGCAAATGAATCAACATTATACATCACCTTATTAAAAGAAAGGATAAGAAACTCATGATCCTCTCAATAGATGCAGAAATGGCATTTGACAAAATGCATCATCTTTTCTTGATAAACACCTTCAAGAAAATGGGATAGAATGAACATACCTCAACATCATAAATGCCATATATGAAGGACACATGGCTAATATCATCCTCAATGGGGAAAAAACAGAGCTTTACTCCTAAGTTCAGGAACATGGCAGAATGTCCACTCTCAACACTGTTGTTTAACATAGTTTTGGAAGTCCTAGCCTCAGCAATCAGATAACAAAAAGAAATCAAAGGATTCCAAAATTGTGGGAAATAATTTTAAGAATTTCCTGAACTTCCAACAATGGTTTAGCAAGGCTTAGAATGGAATGCGGCCACAGAGTGAAAGCACCTCCAGCATAGAACATAGCACAGAGCAGAAAGCCCCTTCCACAGGATGAAATAAGTAAGAATAGGTAAACAGGGTGGAAGCGCCCTCAGCATAGAACAAAGTGTATAGTGGAATGCTTCCACAGTATGAAATCTGAGAATAGGTAAACAAGTAAACAGGGTGAAAGACCACTGCATCAGGGAGAAATTGCTCAGAGCTAATTGGAAGAAAAAAACCCAAAAACTTTGAAAACCTCCTTACCCTGAGGTAGCATGCTCTATCTGTCTTATCACCTAGACAAGATAAACAGACACAGCGCCTGGTGCCTGCAGTAAATGTCCATCTGTTCAGTGCTAGGATTTGTTTTGTATTGACCCAAACCCCTAATACTACGTAATTTCAAAACTCCCTTTTATTTCACACAGTTGACTTAATGATCACTATTTTATTGTCTCTTTCTGCACGTTCATCACATTTGTTAGCCTTCTAATCCTAATAAATATGGAGCAAGAACACTTGCTTGGGACTCTTGTCTCCTCCTGGACATTAGCTTATCTTGTATTCAACTCCGTGTTCACTCTCTTACAAGAGAGTGTACAAGAGAGAACTCCAGACTCAAAATCTGCAACACAAAGTGGCAAGGAAGCAGTCAAACTTTCACTCTTTACAGATGACATGATGCTCTTTGTGGAAAACCCAGGACTCCACGAAAACCTGCTAGAACTGACATATGAATTCAGCAAAGTCACAGAATATAAAATCAGTGTATAGAAATCAGTTGAATTTCTATACACCAATAAGGAAGTAGCAGAAATAGATTTAAAGGGATCTACCCCATTTACAATTGCACCAGAAACCATAATATACCTAGAAAGAAGCCTAACCAAAGAGGTAAAAGATCTGTATGCTGAAAACTATAGAATGTTTATGAAAGAAAAGGAAGAAGACACAAATAAATGGAAATATATTCCATGCTCATGGATTTGAAGAACAAATATTGTTAAAATGTCTACATTACCCAAAGCAATCTACACATTCACTGCAATCACTATGGAAATAACACCAGCATTTTTCGGAGCTAGAACAAATAACTCTAAAATTTGTGTAAAACCAGAAAATACCCCAAATAGCCAAAGTAATGTTAAAAAAAGGGCAAAGCTGGAGGTATCACAATTCTGGATTTCAAGCTGTATTAAAAAGCTGTAATCATCAAGACAGTATGTTACTGGCACAAAAAACAGACACATATCTATGGAAAAGAACAGAGAATGCATGGATCCACAAATGGATGACCAAGTAATTGTTGACAAAGCAGGAAAGAATATTCTCTTAAACAAGTGTTCTTGGGAAAACAGGACAGCAACATGAAGAAAAATGAACCTGGACCATTTTCTTACACCATACACAAAAATAAACTCAAAATGGATTAAAGACCTAAATGTAAGACAGGAAGCCATCAAAATCCTAGGGGAGAAAACAGACAACTTTTTGACCTCTGCTGCAGGAAATTCTTACTAGACCTATCTCAGGAGGCAAGGGAAACAAAAGGAAAAAATGAACTATTGTGAACTCGTAAAGATAAAAAGCTTCTGCACAGTGAAGGAAACAATCAACAATACTAAAAGACAATATATCTAATGGGATGAGATATTTGCATATGACATATTGGATAAAGGGTGAATATCCAAAATCAAAAAATAACTTACCAAATTCAACACCCAAAAACCAAATAATCCAGTAAAGCAATGGGCAAAAGACATGAACAGACTCTTTTACAAAGAAGATATCCATATGGCTAACAGACACATGAAAAATGCTCAGCATCACTCATCATCAGGGAAATACAAATCAAAACCAAATGAAAGTACACCTCACACCTGTCAGAGTAGCTAAAATTAATAACTCAAGAAACAACAGATGTTGGTGGGAATGCGAACTGGTTCAGCCACTCTAGAAAACAGTATGGAGGTTCCTCAAAAGTTAAAAAAAAATACAGCTATCCTATTACCCCCTTGTACTACTAGGTATTTATCTAAAGGATACAAAAATGCTGATTTGACGTGACACGTGTACCCCATTGTTTGTAGCAGCACTATCAACAACGGCCAAACTATGGAAAGATCCCAAAGTCCATCAACTGACAAATAGATAAAGAAGAGGTGGTAAATATATACAATAGGATATCATTCAGCAATGAAAAATAAGGAAATTTTGCCATTTGTGCAACATGGATGGAACTAGAATATATTATGCTAAGTGAAATAAGTCAGACAGAGAAGACAAATACAATATGATTTCACTCATATGTGGAATTTGAGAACAAAACAGATGAACATAGTGGAAGGGAAGGAAAAATAAAATGAGATAAAAACAAAGAGGGAGGCAAACCATAAGAGACTCTTAAATACAGAGAACAAACTGAGAGTTACTGGTGGGGTATTGGATGGGAGCATGGACTAAATGGGTGATGGGCATTAAGGAAGGCACTTGTTGGGATGAGTGAGCACTGGGTGCTTGTTATATGTAAGTGATATAATCTACTTCTAAAACCAATACCACACTATATGTTAAATGAATTTAATTTAAATGAAAACTTTGAAAAAAATGTAAAAATTAGTAAATAAAAAATAAAAATAAAAAGATTATAGTCAAGGGAATATTACTGAGCTCTATAAAAGAATGAAAGCTTGACTTTTGCAAAGACATAAATTGAGTTTTATACTGTTTTATAGAGTTCAGACCACAAGTCATTTACCTCTTTGGTTAGGTTTCTTCCTAGGTATCTTATTGTTTTCGCTGCAATTGTAAATGGGATTGACTCCTTGATTTCTCTTTCTTCTACTACATTATTGGTGTATAGAAATGCAACCAATTTATGTACATTGATTTTATATCCTGTGACTTTGCTGAATTCATGTATCACTTTTAGCCACTTTTTTGGTGGAGTCTTTCAGCTTTCCCAAGTAGAGTATGTTGTCATCTGTGAAGAGTGAAATTTTAACTCCTTCCTTGGCGATTTGGATGTCTTTTATTTCTTTTTGTTTTCTGATTGCTGCGGCTAGGACACCCAGTAGTGTCTTGAACAACAATAATGAGAGTGGACATTGTGTTGTGTCCCTGAACTTAGGGGAAAAGTCCTCATTTTTCACCATTAAAGATGATATTAACTGTGGACCTTTATGACATTGAGGTATGTTTCTTCTATCTCTAATATTTTGAGGATTTGTATCAAGAACGGATGCTGTATTTTGTTAAATGCTTTTTCTGCACCTATTGAGAGGATCATATGATTCTTACCCTTTCTTTTATTAATATGGTGCATCATGTTGATTGATTTGCATACACTGAACCACCCCTGCAGCCCAGGAATAAATCCCACTTGATCTTGATGAATAATTATTTTACTGTACTGTTCCACTGGAGCAGGGAATTTCACAGGGAAATTGGTCTGTATATTTCATTTTTAGTGGTTGTCTGGTTTTGGAATCAATGCTGGCCTCTTAGAATAAATTTGGAAGGCTGGGAAGATGGCAGTGTAGGAGGACGCTGGGCTCACCGCGCATCCTGCTGATCACTTAGATTCCACCTACACCTGCCAAAATAACCCAGAAAAATGCCAGAAGACTAGCAGAGCAGAATCTCCAGAGCCAAGTGCAGACAAGAGGCCCACGGAAGAGGGTAGGAAGGGCGGAGAGGCTGTGTGCACTCCATGGACTGGCGGGAGTGAGCCAGGATGGAGGGGCAGCCCGCGGGCCAAGCAGAGCCCCTGAGGCTGGCTTGCAAAAGCGGAGGGGCTGACGGAGTGTGTTCTGACAGCAAGCGGGAATTGACACCTGGAAGGTTATAAGCTAACAGCTCTGCTCAGAGAGCGGGAGGGCTGCAGGAAAACCGGAGGGAGAGTTGTTGAGCCCCGGACAACAGAGCTCAGCTTGGTGGGGAACAAAGGCGCTCGCCGGCGCCATCTCCCTCGCCCAAACCCAGCCAAAATCACAAAGGGAACCAGTTCCTGCCAGGGAACTTGCTTGCACTGCGCAAACACCCAATGCTGTGCTTCTTCGGATCCATCCCTCTGGTGGGTCTAAATCCCTTCCGGTTCTGCAGGGCTGCTCCTCAAGCAGATCTCCAAGGAAAAGTGAGCTGTGCCTGCCCCTCCCGCCCCTGTGCACCTTGCCAATCCACCCCAGCTAATTTGCCAGATCCCCAACACCACAAGCCTGGCAGTGTGCAAGTAGCCCAAAAGGCCACATCACCCCACAGTGAATCCCGCCCCAAGTACAGGGAAAGAGAAGGTACACACCAGTCTGACTGTGGCCTCAGCAGTGGGCTGGGGGCAGACAACAGGTCTGACTGCGGCCCTGACCACCAATGCAAGTTATTCAAGACAGCACAGGGGAAGTGCCCCGCAGTCCAACACCACTCCAGGGATTATCCAAAATGACGAAACGGAAGAATTCCCCTCAGAAAAACGTCCAGAAAACAACAACAGCTAACGAACTGATCAAAAATGATTTAAACAATATAACAGAAAGTGAATTTAGAATAATAGTCATAAAATTAATCGCTGGCTTGAAAACAGTATAAAGGACAGCAGAGTACCTATTGCTACAGAGATCAAGGGACTCATGAAGAGCCAGGAGGAGCTAAAAAATGCTATCAACGAGCTGCAAAGTAAATGCAGACAACCACGGCTTGGATTGAAGAGGCAGAGGAGAGAATAGGTGAACTAGAAGATAAAATTATGGAACAAGAAGCTGAGAAAAAGAGAAATAAAAAAATCCAGGAGTATGAGGGGAAAATGAGAGAACTAAGTGATCCACTAAAAAGAAATAATATACACATAATTGGTATCCCAGAGGAGGAAGAGAGAGGGAAAGGTGCTGAAGGGGTACTTGAAGAAATAATAGCTGAGAACTTCCCGATCTGGAGAAGGAAAAAGGCATTGAAATCCAAGAGGCACGGAGAACTCCCTTCAGACATAACTTGAATCAATCTTCTGCACAACATATCATAGTGAAACTGGCAAAATACAAGGATAAAGAGAAAATTCTGAAAGCAGCTAGAGATAAACGTGTGCTAACAAATAAAGGGAGACCTATAAGACTCGTGACCAATCTCTCTACTGAAACTTGGCAGGCCAGAAAGGATTGGCACGAGATCTTCAATGTGTTGAACAGAAAAAATATACAGCCGAGAATCCTTTATCCAGCAAGTCTGTCATTTAGAATAGAGGGAGAGAGAAAGGTCTTCCCAAACAAACAAAAACTGAAGGAATTTGTCACCACTAAACCAGCCCTACAAGAGATCCTAAGGGGGATCCTATGAGACAAAGTACCAGAGACATCGCTACAAGCATGAAACCTACAGATATCACAATGACTCTAAACCGATATCTTTATGGTTTTTTTTAAATTTTTTTAATGTTTATTTATTTTTGAGACAGAGAGAGACAGAGCATGAACAGGGGAGGGTCACAGAGAGAGGGAGACACAGAATCTGAAGCAGGCTCCAGGCTCTGAGCTGTCAGCACAGAGCCCGACGCAGGGCTCAAACTCACGGACCGTGAGATCATGACCTGAGCCGAAGTCGGACGCCCAACCGACTGAGCCACCCAGGCGCCCCAAAACCAATATCTTTCTAGAATGACACTGAATGTAAATGGACTAAATGTGCCAACCAAAAGACATAGGGTATCAGAATGGATAAAAAAACAAGACCCATCTATTTGCTGTCTACAAGAGACCCATTTTAGACCTGAGGACACCTTCAGATTGAGAGTGAGGGGATGGAGAACTATTTATCATGCCACTGGAAGTCAAAAGAAAGCTGGAGTAGCCATATTTATATCAGACAAACTAGACTTAAATTAAAGGCTGTAACAAGAGATGAAGAAGGGCATTATATAATAATCACAGGGTCTATCCATCAGGAAGAACTAACAATTATAAATATCTATGCACCAAATACAGGAGCCCCCAAATATATAAAACAATTACTCACAAACATAAGCAACCTTATTGATAAGAATGTGGTAATTGCAGGGGACTTTAACACTCCACTTACAGAAATGGATAGATCATCTAGACACACGGTCAATAAAGAAACAAGGGCCCGGAATGATACATTGGATCAGATGCACTTGACAGATATATTTAGAACTCTGCATCCCAAAGCAACAGAAAATACTTTCTTCTCAAGTGCACATGGAACATTTTCCAAGATAGATCACATACTGGGTCACAAAACAGCCCTTCATAAGTATACAAGAATTGAGGGGCGCCTGGGTGGCGCAGTCGGTTAAGCGTCCGACTTCAGCCAGGTCACGATCTCGCAGTCCGTGAGTTCGAGCCCCGCGTCAGGCTCTGGGCTGATGGCTCGGAGCCTGGAGCCTGTTTCCGATTCTGTGTCTCCCTCTCTCTCTGCCCCTCCCCCGTTCATGCTCTGTCTCTCTCTGTCCCAAAAATAAATAAAAAACGTTGAAAAAAATTTTTTTTTAAAAAAAAGTATACAAGAATTGAAATCATACCATGCATACTTTCAGACCACAATGCGATGAAGCTTGAAATCAACCACAGGAAAAAGTCTGGAAAACCTCCAAAAGCATGGAGGTTAAAGAACACCCTACTAAAGAATGAATGGGTCAAGCAGGCAATTAGAGAAGAAATTAAAAAATATATGGAAACAAATGAAAATGAAAATACAACAATCCAAACGCTATGGGATGCAGCGAAGGAAGTCCTGAGAGGAAAGCACATTGCAATCCAGGCCTATCTAAAAGACAAGAAAAATCCCAAATACAGAATCTAACAGCACACCTAAAGGAAATAGAAGCAGAGCAGCAAAGACACCCTAACCCCAGCTGAAGAAGAGAAATAAGAAAGATCAGAGAAGAAATAAACAATATAGAATCTACAAAAACTGTAGAGCAGATCAACGAAACCAAGAGTTGGTTTTTTGAAAAAATAAACAAAATTGATAAACCTCTAGCCAGGCTTCTCAAAAAGAAAAGGGAGATGACCCAAATAGATAAAATGAATGAAAATGGAATTATTACAACCAATCCCTCAGAGATACAAGCACTTGTCATGGAATACTATGAAAAATTATATGCCAACAAACTGGACAACCTGGAAGAAATGGACACATTCCTAAACACCCACACTCTTCCAAAACTCAGTCATGAGGAAATAGAAAGCTTGAACAGACCCATAACCAGCGAAGAAATTGAATTGGTTATCAAAAATCTCCCAACAAATAAGAGTCCAGGACCAGATGGCTTCCCAGGGGAGTTCTACAAGACGTTTAAACCAGAGATAATACCTATCCTTCTCAAGCTATTGCAAAAAATAGAAAGGGAAGGAAACCTTCCAGACTCATTTTATGAAGCCAGTATTCCTTTGATTCCTAAACCAGACAGAGACCCAGTAAAAAAAGAGAACTACAGGCCAATATCCCTGATGAATATGGATGCAAAAATTCTCAATAAGATGCTATCAAATCGAATTCAACAGCATATAAAAAGAATTATTCACCATGATCAAGTGGGATTCATTCTCGGGATGCAGGGCTGGTTCAACATTAGCAAATCAATCAATGTGATACATCACATTAATCAAAGAAAAGATAAGAACCATATGATGCTGTCAATCGATGCAGAAAAGGCCTTTGACAAAATTCAGCAACCTTTCTTAATAAAAACCCTCGAGAAAGTTGGGATAGAAGGAACATACTTAAACATCATAAAAAGCCATTTATGAAAAGCCCACAGCTAACATCATCCTCAATGGGGAAAGACTGAGAGCTTTCTCCCTAAAATCAGGAACACGACAGGGATGCCCACTCTCAGCGCTGTTGTTTAACATAGTGTTGGAAGTGATAGCATCAGCAATCAGACAACAAAAGGAAATCAAAGGCATCAAAATTGGCAAAGATGAAGTCAAGCTTTCACTTTTTGCAGATGACATGATATTATACATGAAAAATCTGATAGACTCCACCAAAAGTCTGCTAGAACTGATACATGAATTTATCAAAGTTGCAGGATACAAAATCAATGTACAGAAATCAGTTGCATTCTTATACAATAATAATGAAGCGACAGAAAGAGAAATAAAGAAACTGATCCCATTCACAATTCCACCAATAAGCATAAAATACCTAGGAATCAATCTAACCAAAGCTGTAAAAGATCTGTATGCTGAAAACTATAGAAAGCTTATGAAGGAAATTGAAGAAGATATAAATAAATGGAAAACTATTCTGTGCTCATGGATTGGAAGAATAAATATTATCAAAATGTCAATACTACCCAAAGCTATCTACACTTTCAGTGCAATCGCAATCAAACTTGCAACAGCAATCTTCTCGAAACTAGAACAAGCAATCCTAAAATTCATATGGAACCACAAAGGCCCCGAATAGCCAAACTAATTTTGAAGAAGACCAAAGGAGGAGGCATCACAATCCCAGACTTTAGCCTCTACTACAAAGCTGTCATCATCAAGACAGCATGGTATTGGCACTAAAATAGACACATAGACCAATGGAATAGAATAGAAACCCCAGAACTAGACCCACAAACGTATGGCCAACTAATCTTGGACAAAGAAGGAAAGAACATCCAATGGACAAAAAGACAGTCTCTTTCACAAATGGTGCTGGGAGAGCTGGACAGCAACATGCAGAAGATTGAAACTAGGCCACTCTCTCACACCATTCACTAAAATAAACTCAAAATGGAGAAAGGACCTGAATGTGAGACAGGAAACCATCAAAACCCTAGAGGAGAAAGCAGGAAAAGACCTCTCTGACCTCAGCCGTAGCAATCTCTTACTCGACACATCCCCAAAGGCAAGGGAATTAAAAGCAAAAATGAACTACTGGGACCTTATGAAGATAAAAAGCTTCTGCACAGCAAAGGAAACAACCAACAAAAATAAAAGGCAACCAACGGAATGGGAAAAGATATTTGACATATCGGACAAAGGGCTAGTCTCCAAAATCTATAAAGAGCTCACTAAACTCCACACCCAAAAAACAAATAACCCAGTGAAGAAATGGGCAGAAAACATGAATAGACACTTCTCTAAAGAAGACATCCGATGGCCAACAGGCACACGAAAAGATGCTCAATATCGCTCCTCATCAGGGAAATACAAATCAAAACCACACTCAGATATCACCTCACGCCAGTCAGAGTGGCCAAAATGAACACATCAGGAGACTATAGATGCTGGAGAGGATGTGGAGAAACAGGAACCCTCTTGCACTGTCGGTGGAAATGCAAATTGGTGCAGCCACTCTGGAAAGCAGTGTGGAGGTTCCTCAGAAAATTAAAAACAGACCTACCCTATGACCCAGCAATAGCACTGCTAGGAATTTACCCAAGGGATACAGGAGTACTGATGCATAGGGGCACTTGTACCCCAATGTTTATAGCAGCACTCTTAACAATAGCCAAATTATGGAAAGAGCCTAAATGTCCATCAACTGATGAATGGATAAAGAAATTGTGGTTTATATACACAATGGAGTACTACATGGCAATGAGAAAGAATGAAATATGGCCCTTTGTAGCAACATGGATGGAACGGAGAGTGTTATGCTAAGTGAAATAAGCCATACAGAGAAAGACAGATACCATATGGCTTCACTCTTATGTGGATCCTGAGAAACTTAACAGAAACCCATGGGGGAGGGGAGGGGGAAAAAAAAAGAGGTTAGAGTGGAAGAGAGCCAAAGCATAAGAGACTCTTAAACACTGAGAACAAACTGACGGTTGATGGGGGGTGGGAGGGAGGGGAGGGTGGGTGATGGGTTTTGAGGAGGGCACCTTTTGGGATGAGCACTGGGTGTTGAATGGAAACCAATTTGACAATTAACTTCATATATTGAAAAATAAATAAATAAATAAATAAATAAATAAATAATAAAAAATAAAAAAAGAATAAATTTGGAAGTTTTACTACCATTTCTCTCTCTCTCTCTCTCTCTCTCTCTCTCTCTCTCTCTCTCTCTTTCTCTCTCTATTTTCGAAAGAATAGGCTTAATTCTCTAGATGCTTTGTAGAATTCCTCTGGGAAGCCACCTGGCCTTGCATTATTCTTTGTTGGGAGATTTTTGTATTGCTGACTCAATTTCTTTATATGATATGGGTCTGTTCGAATTTTCTATTTCTTCCTCTTTCAGTTTTGGTAGTTTATATGTTTATATGAATTTGTTCATTTTTCCAATTTCCCAATTTGTTGGTATATACTGGCTCATAATATCTCACAAATTTTGAATTTTGCATTGTTGGTTTTGATATCAACTCTTTCATTCATGATTTTATTTAGTTGAGTCCTTTCCTTTTTCTTATTTTAAGTGAGATTTATTTTTTTAGGTTTATTTATTTGTTTTGAGAGAGAGAAAGTAAGTGAGGCGGGGGGCAGAGGAAAAAGGGAGAGGGACGATTCAAAGCAGGATTAATTCTGTCAGCAGTGTGCCTGATGTGGGGTTAGATCTCACGAACCATGAGATCTTGACCTGAGCTGAAATCAAGAGTCAGATGATTAACCTACTGACCCATCTAAGTACCACTCATTTTTCCTTTGATTAGTTTGGCTAGAAAGAATTATTAATTCTGTCAAAGAACTGGCTCCTATTTTCTTTTATCTGTTCTACCATCCGTTTTATTTCTATATCATTAATTCTGCTGTAATCTCTATTATTTCCCTCTTCTGCTTATTTTGGGCTTTATTTACTGTTATTTTTCCAGCTTCTTAGGGTGTAAACTTAGGTTGTATTTCTGAGACATTTCAACCTTCATTAGGAAGACCTATATTGCTATGTGCTTCCCTCTTATGACGGCCTTTCCTGCATTCCAAAGGTTCTGGTCTGTCATGTTTTCATTTTGCTTGGCTTCCGTGTATTTTTTTAAAATTTATTATGTAATTTCTTGGTTATCTCACTCATTCTTTAGTTGGATGTTCTTTAATCTCTATATATTTGTGGTCTTTCCAAATTTTTTCTTGTGCTTAACTTCAAATTTCTAGTATTGTCTTCTGAAAATATGCATGGTATGATTTCAGTCTTTTTTTATTGGTTGAGGCCTGGTTTGCGATCCAGTATGTGATCTATTCTGGAGAATATTCCATGTGTACTCGAGAAGATGTGTATTCTGCTGCTTTAGGGTGAAATGCTCTGAATATATCTGTTAAGTTCATCTTGTCTGGTCCAGTGTTTCATTCAAAGCCATTGTTTTCATGCTGATTTTCTGCTTAGATGATCTGTCCATTGGTGTAAGTGGGGTGTTAAAGTCCCTTACTATGGTGCATCCAGGTGGCTAAGTCGGTTGAACATCCAACTCTTGACTTCAGCTCAGGTCATGATCTCACAGTTTGTGAATTCTAGCCCCACGTCAGGGTCTGTGTTGCCAGGATGGAGCCTGCTTGGGATTCTCACTCTCCCTCTCTCTCTGCCCCTCCCCTGCCTTTGTTCTCTCTTTGTCTCTCTCCTTCTCGAAATCAATAAACTTTAAAAA
The DNA here is from genome assembly GCF_023721935.1 of Panthera uncia. Taxonomy (NCBI): domain Eukaryota; kingdom Metazoa; phylum Chordata; class Mammalia; order Carnivora; family Felidae; genus Panthera; species Panthera uncia. The sequence goes on from NC_064817.1 coordinate 75,865,273, forward strand.
TACATAGTCTTTTACTATTTTTGTACTATTATCATTGAGTTTCTTTAAGTGTATTATTATTAGATTTATATATTTGGCTGCTCCCAGGTTGTGGCCTAGATTATTATAATCATTAGATCTTCTTTTTGGATGGACCCCTTTATGATGATATAGTGTCCTTCTTCATCTCTTATTACAGACTTTGGTTTAAAATCTAGTTTGTCTGATATATGAATGGCTACTCCAGCTTTCTTTTTATATCAATTAGCATGATACATGGTTCTCCAATCCTTCACTTTCAATCTAGAGGTGACTTTGTGTCTAAAATGCTTCTCTTGTAAGCAACATATCGATGATTTTTTTTTCATTTATTCTAATACCTTATGTCTTTTGATTGGAGCACTCAGGTCATTTACATTCAGATTAATTATTGATAGATATGAATTTAGTGCCATTGTATTATTTGTAAAATTGCTGTTCCTAAACATTGCCACTGTTTCCTTTTAGTCTTTTTTCTCTTGGATCTTCTTTCACACTAAAAGGGTCCCCTTTAATAATTCTTGAGGTGCTGATGTAGTGTTCACAGACTTCTTTAGTTTTTGTTTGCCTTGGAAACTATGTTTCCTTCTCTTCTGTATGACAGCCTTACTGGGTAAAGTATTCATGGCTACATTTTTTTTTCCTGTTTAGCATGTTAAATCTATCATGCCACTCTCTTCTGGCCTATCAAGTTTCTGTGGAGAGGTCTGCTGCTAACCTTATGTGTCTACCCTTGTAAGGACCTTTTGTCCCTAGCTGCTTTCAGAATTCTGTCTTCATCTTTGTATTTTGCAAGGTTCACTATGCTATGTCTTGGTGATGACCTCTTTTTATTGATTTTTTGAGCTGTTCTCTGTGCCTGTTGGACTTTAATTCCTGTTCTCTTCCCAAGATTAAGGAAATTCTCAGCTATATTTTTTTTCAAATTAACCTTCTGTCCCTCTTTACCACTCTTCTTCTAGGACTCCTGATATAGAAACTATTGTGCTTTATAGAATCACTGATTTTTTTCCAAAGTCTATGTTGTTATATAATAGTTTTCTGTCTCCTTTTCAGCTTAATTATTTTCCATAATTTTGTCTTCTATATCACCTATTTGATCCTCTGCTTCCTCTGTCCTTATTGTAATTACATCCAATTTTGCATCTCAGTTATAGCATTTTTTAAAATTTTGGCCTCACTAATTTTTAGGTCTTTTATCTCTGCAGCAAGGGTTTGTCTGGAGTCTTTTATGCTTTTTCTTTTTTCTAATCCCAGTTAGTAGTCTTATGACTGTTGTTCTAAATTCTTGTTCAGATATATTACTTCTATCTGTTTTGAGCAAATGTCTGGTTGGGGTTTCTTCTTAATCTTTCTTTGGTGAATTCCTCTGCCCTGTTATTTTTTTCTAGGTTTCTGTCTTTTGCCTGTTATAAAAGCTTATTATTTTTCCTGTTCCTGAGAGTAATGATATATCAAGAAGGTGTTTTAAACTGTCCAGGGCCTGGCACTTCAGGAAGTGTTTCTGGTGTATGCTGTGTGCACTTTGTTGTTGTGATTTGGCTGCTGTGTCCCTAGGTCAGTAGTCTGTAGAGCTCCTCCTCACTTGCAGTGAGGAGTGTTTGGACATTTAACTACATGTGCTTTGTTTTTGTTTTTTGTTTTTTGTTTTTTTTTTTTTTTGTTAAAATAAGGCCTATTAAAAAAGAAAGCCTTATCCAAAAAGGGAAAAAAGTTGAAGGAACAACGACAACAATAACAACAACAAAAACCAAACAGAAACAAAATCTATACACCTGATTCCAAAGAAAAAGAAGGAAAAAATGAAGAAAAAATAAAGAAAAAGAAGCCTGTTCAAAAAATGATAAAAAGAAATGAAAAAAAAAAAAAGAAAAAGAAACAAAAATAAACTGTAAGCCTGATTAAAAAAAAAAATCCTGGTCCTATTTCCATCAGAACTGAAGAACTGAAGCTAACGCTTTGGAGCACTCTATGATCAGTAGATTTGATGCATATGGGGGGTGGGGGACTGTGTTGGTCCTTTGGGGAAGAGGTCCTCAGTGCTAGCTCACAATCAGACATGCCCTTGTCAAGATGACCATCTAGGGTATATGGGAGCAGGGTTTGGTGTAAGTGGCTCCAGACTCAACTGGGGTCACTGTGTTACTCACTGAGGTAGGGCTAGTCAGGGGAAGGGGGCATCAACCCGCTGTCTCATCCCTGGGTAGGGGAACTGGTACCTGCTGCTGTTCAGGTAGACAAGCAAACATTCTCCCATTCTGTGTCCCAAGTTTCTGTCAGATGCCTTCCCTTGACACTTCCGTGCCCAGGACTGTCAACTCACCTGGTGCCACAGCTCTCCTGTGTTTTATCTCTGGTGCATTATTGGGATTCAAAACTCCAAATCTTAAAGGACCTGGGAATGTGTTGACATTCTCCACCCACTCTGGAGGAGAGCATCATAGCATTGAGCCTGGAGCCATTCTTCCCCAGAAAAGCAGTCCCTTGTCTACACAGGTGTCTATAATTTATGGTGAAGCACAGTAGAAAGCTGTAACCACTTTATCTACCCTCTGCTCTTGCCTCTATCCCCTGCTATTGAACTTCTGCTGCTCAAATCCACCAGCTGGGTCTTTTATCCTAGGAAAGGCAATATACCTTCTTCCAAATGCACTCAGGGAAGGAAACTTTCTCTCCCAGTGCAACCCAGGGGTTCCCTGCCCCATACTGCCCACTGTGTGCTCCCAGGCTTCCCCTCCTTCTCCCAAGGAGCATTGATGCCCACCTGGGTCTACTTGGGCAAATGTGCAGACTTCCAGGAACTCAGAATTTCAGCCCCACTATTTGCAAAAGCTTACGATATTCAGTTCCTTATGATTCCCCCATCAATGGTTTGGGGGGAGTGCTTTTCTTGTGTGAACCCAATGCACTGCCTTCTCTAACCTCTCTGTGAAAAGGGCTCCCAAAACTATGCAGCACTGAAGATTTTCTATCCCAAAAATCTCCACTTTGCACGACTTACCTGCCATGTTCTCTCTTTCAAATTATGCACACTTATCTCTTAATCCTCAGATATATTTTGTAGGTGTTCAAAATGATTTGATATTGATCTAGCTGTGTTAGAGGGACCAGAAAAGCCCAGGGTCGCCCTACTAAATCACTATCTTAACTCCACTTCTCTTTATCCATTCATCAGTTGATGGACATTTTGGCCTTTCACATAATTTGGCTATTGTTGACAATACTGCTCTAAACATAAGAGTGCATGTATCCTTTTGAATTATAATTTTTGCATCTGTTGGGTAAATACCTAGCAGTGCCATTTCTGGGTCATAGGGTAGTCTATTTTTAAAATTTTCAGGAAACTGCATACTGTTTCAAGAGTCCTGCACCAGTTTGCATTCCCACCAACAATGTAAGAGGGTTCCCTTTTTCCACATCATCACCAACATCTGTTGTTTCCTGAGTTGTTAATTTTAGCCATTCTGACAGATGCGAGGTGGTATTTCATTGTGGTTTTGATTTGTATTTCCTAGATGATGAGTGATGGTGGACATCTTTTCATTGATCTGTTAGCTGTTTGGATTTCTATTTTGGAAAAATGTCGATTCATTTATTTTTCCCATTTTTAAGGTGCATTATGTGATTTTGGGTATTCATTTTTATAAGTTCTTCATATATTTTGGATACTAAATTTTTATTAGGTATATCATTTCCAAAGGTCTTCTCCCATTACTTATATTGTCTTTTAGTTTTGTTGATTGTTTCCTTTTTTGCTGTGTAGAAGCAAAAGTTTACTTTTTTCCTATTTTCTGTGCAGAAGCCTTTTATCTTGATGATGTTTCAATAGTTTATATGTTCTTTTATTTCCATTGCATTCAGAGACATGTCAAGTAAGAAGTTGCTGCAATAGAGGTCAAAGAGGTGGCTGCCTGTATTGTCCTCTAGTATTTTGATGGTTTCCTGTCTCACAGGTCTCCCATCCATTTTTAATTTATTTTGTGTATGGTTTATGAAAGTGATCTAGGTTCATTCCTTTGCATGCTGCTGTCCAGTTCTCCCAGCACCATTTGCTACAGAGACTGTTTTCTTTTCCATTGGATACTCATTCCTGATTTGTCGAAGATAAGTTGGCCATACATTTGTGGGTCCATTTCTGGGCTCTCTATTCTATTCAGTTGGTCTCTGTGTGTGTTTTTGTGCCTATACCATATTGTCTTGATTGTTACAGCTTTGTAATACAGGCTAAGGTCCAGGATTGTGATGTCTCCAGTTTTGGTTTTCTTTTTCAACACTACCTTGGCTATTTGGAGTCTTTATGATTCCATACAAATTTTAGGATTGTTTGTTCTACGTCTGTGAAGGATGCTAGGGATATTTTGGTAGGGAATGCTTTGAATGTGTAGATTGCTTGGGGTAGTATCGATCTGTTAACAATAATTGCTTTCCAATCCATGAGCATGGGATGTTTTTGCGTTTCTTTATGTCTTCAATTTCTTTCCAAACTTTCTATTGTTTTCAGTGTACAGGTCTTTTACCAATTTGATAGGTTTATTCCAAGGTATCTTACTCATTTACTGCAATTGTAAATGGGATCAACTCCTTGATTTCTCTTTCTGCTACTTCATTGTTAGTGTGTAGAAATATAACCAATTTCTGTACATTGATTTTATGCATTGTGACTTTCCTGAAATCATGTATCAGTTCTAGCAGGCATTTTGTGTGGAATCTTTCAGGTTTTCCACATAGAGTATCATGTCATCTGTGAAGAGTAAAAGTTTGACTTCTTGGCCATTTGGTGACTTTTATTTTGTTTTGTTATCTGATTGCTGAGGCTTGGACTTCCAAAACTATGTTAACCAACAGTGATGAAATTGGATATCACTTTCCTGTTCCTGATCTCAGGGAGGAAGCTCTGTTTTTCCCCATTGAGGATAATATTAGCTGTGGACATTTCATATATGGTTTTTATAATGTTAAAATATGTTCCTTCTATGCAGACTTTCTTGATTACTAAGAAAGAATGCTGTATTTTGTCAAATGCTTTTTCTGCATGAATTGACAGGACCATACAGTTCTTATTATTTCTTCTACTAATGTGATGTGTCATGTTGATTGATTTGTGAATAGAACCAGCCCTGACGCCCAGGAATGTATCCCACTTGATCATAGTGAATAATTCTTTTAATATACTGTTGAATTCGATTTGCTAGTATCTTGTTGAGAAGTTTTGCATCCATGTTCATCAGGCATATTGGCCTGTAATTCTCCTTTTTAGTGGGGGTCTTTGTCTGGTTTGGGAATCAAGATAATGCTGGATTCATCAAATGAGACTGGAAGCTTTCCTTCTGTTTCTATTGTTTGAAACAGCTTGAGAAGAATAGGTATTAACTCTGCTTTAAATGTCTGGTAGAATTCTGCTGGGAAGCCATCTGGCCCAGGACTCTTATTTGCTGGGAGACTTTTGATAACCGATTCAATTTCTTCACTGGTTTTAGGTCTGTTCATATTTTCCATTTCTTTGCATTTGAGCTTTGGTAGTGTGTGAGTGTCTTAGGAGTTTGTCCATTTCTTCTAGATTGTCTAGTTTGTTGGCATATGATTTTTCATAGTATTCTCTAATAATTGTGTGTATTTCTGTGGTGTTGGTTGTGATCTCTCCTCTTTCATTCATGATTTTATCTATTTGGGTCCCCTCGCTTTTCTTTTGGGAAGTCTGGTTATGGGGTTATTAATTGTTTCTTCTTTCAAAAAACCAACGTTTAGATTCATTGATCTGTTCTACTGTTTCTTTTGGATTATTTAGTGTTTACCTCTGCTCTAATCTTTATTATTTCTGTTCTTCTCCTCGCTTTGGGCTTTCTTTGCTGCTGTCTTTCTAGCTCCTTTCAGTGTGACATTAGGTTGTGTATTTGCGACCTTTCTTGCTTCTTGACACAGGCCTGAATTGCAAAGTATTTTCCTCTTAGGACAGCCGTTGCTGCATCCCATAGGGTTTGGACTGTAGTGTTTACATTTTCATTTGCTTGCATATATTTTTACATTTCTTCTTTAATTTCCAGGTTGGCCCATTCATTCTCTAGTAGGATGTTCTTTAACCTCCATGTATTTGGGGGCTTTCCAAATTTGTTCTTGTGGTCGATTTCAAGTTTCATAGCATTGTGATTTGAAAATATGCATGGCACGATCTCAATCCTTTTATACTTGTTGAGGGCTGTTTTGTGACCCAGCATGTGATATAGTTTGGAAAATGTTCCATGTGCACTCGAGAAGAATGTGTATTCTGCTGCTCTTGGATGTAAAGTTCTGAATATAGCTATTAAGTCCATCTGGTCCAATGTGTCATTCAGAGCCGTTGTTTCCTTATTGATTTTATGCCTAGATGATCTGTCCTTTGCTGTCAGTGTATTAAATTCCCCTACAATCACGGTATTATTATCTATACATTTATTTACGTTTGTGATTATTTCAGTTTCTTCACATTGGGGGCATAAACATTTGCACTTGTTAGCTCTTCTTGATGGATAGACCCCTTAATTATGACATAATGCCCTTCTTCATCTCTTGTTACAGTCTTTGTTTTAAAATATTGTTTGTCTGATATAAGTATGGCTACTCTGGCTTTCCTTTGACGTCCATTAACATGATAGGTAGTCCTCCATCACCTCACTCTCAGTCTGCCGGTGTCCTGAGGTCTAAAATGAGTCTCTTGTAGACAGCATATAGAAGCACCTTGTGCTTTTCTTTTCTTTTTTTTCCTTTTTTCCCCATCCATTCTGATACCCTATGTCTTTCGATTGGGGCATTTAGTCCATTCACATTCAGAGTGATTATTGACAGATACGGATTTAGAATCACTGTGTTATCTGTAGGTTTTGTGTTTGTGGTGATGTCTCTGGTCCTTTGTAGTCTTTTCTGCTTCCCACTCACAGAGTCCCCCTTAGGATCCTCTGCAAGGCTGGTTTAGTGGTCATGATTTCCTTTAGTTTTTGTCTGTCTTGGTAAGCCTTTATCTGTCCTTCTATTCTGAATGTCAGCTTTTCTGGATAAAGGATTCTTGGCTGCATATTTTTCCTATTCAGTACATTGAATATTTCCTGCCACTCCCGTCAGGCCTGCCAAGTTTCAGTGCAAAGGTCTGCTACTACCCTCATGTGTCCACCCCTGCAGGTTAAGGCATATTTTCCCCTAGCTGCTTTCAGAATTCTGTCTTAATCCTTGTATTTTGCCAGTTTCATTATATCTCGTGGTAATTATCTGTTTTTGTTGATTCTGAAGTGAGTTCTCTGTTTCTCTTGGACTTGGATCTCTGTTTTCTTCCCCAAATTAGGGAAGTTCTCAGCTATAATTTATTCAAATAAGCCTTCTGCTCGTTTCTTTGTCTTCTTCTTCTTCTGGAACTCCTATGATACAGATATCACTTCATTTCTTGGGATTGCTGATGTCTCTAATTCTCCCCTCATGGTGTAGTAATTTCTTTTCCCTCTTTTTTTTCAGCTTTATCATTTTCTATAATTTTATCTGGTATTTCACCTATGCTCTCCTCTCTTTCCATCCTCACTCTCACTGTATCTAGTTTATTTTATATCCCGTTTGTATCATTTCTTAATTCATCATGACTATTTCTTAGATCTTTGATCTCTGCAGCAATAGATTTTCTTCTGTCTTGTAGTCTTTTTTCAAGCCCAGCTATTAGTCTTATGACTGTTATTCTAAATTCTTCTTCAGATATATTGTTTATATCTGTTTTGAGCAATTCTCTGACTATCATTTCTTCCCTGGGTTTTCTTTTGAGGAGAATTCTTCCGTTTCATCATTTTGGCTACATTTCTGTCTTTTACTTGTTTTTGATAGCTTGTTATGTGTCCTGCACCTGTGAGTACTACTATATTAAAAATGGTCATACACTGCCCAGGGATTGGCACTACAGGAGGTGTTTTGGAGTGTGTTTCATGCTCTCTGTTGTTGCATATTTGGGTGCTCTATCCCACTGGTCAGTCCTCTGTAAACATCATCTTTGCTCATAGTGGTGGAGTGCTTGGACCTTCCACCAAGTGTGTTTTTATTTGTTCCTTGGAGTAACCCTGAAGAAAAGGAAAGGGCCACGTATATATCCTGTACAAAGAGAAAAATGAAAGAAATGAAAAAAAAAAAGTCCTGTAGAGCATCAAAGAAACTAGAAGGCTTCATCCAGAGTGAGGGAAAGGGAAGTAAATAAAAATGATATACAGAAAAATCATAAAAAAAGAGTAAAATTTTTGATTAAACAAACAAGCAAAACAGAGAAGTGTATATATATGTGTATATATATATATATATATATATTTATATATAATTTATATGTGTATATATATATGTGTCTGTGTGTGTATATGTATATATACTTATATATATATATATGTATATATGTATTTGTGAGGTCTGTTTTGTGACCTAATATGTAATCTATCTATTATATTGTATATAATAATACTTGACCAAAAAGCAAATCAGAAAATGTGAGCCTGATTACTAAGGAAAAAAAAAGAATAATAAAAAGTTTTAGGTAGAAATAAAAAGAGGAGTGAAGAGAAGAGGGAAAAGAAATTTAAAAAAAAAAGAAAAGAAAATAAGAAAAGAAAAGGTAAATAAAAGAAAATAAAACAAAAGAAAAGAGAAAAAAAGAAAGGAAAAGAAAAGAGAAAAAAAAAGAGAAACAGACTAACTTACAAAAACACTGGACAATTGTCTGTTGATGCCTGGAACCAGTGGCTCTGCTAGTCTGGAGCAGAGGTCATGTGGTTCTCTCAGTGTCAGTCTCAATCCAGTAGATAAGCAGTTGCCAGGTACAGAATGGCGGGGTTTGGTGTAAGCAGGTCCTGCCTCTACTGGTGGTTTGTGTTCTGTTCCCTGAAGCCCTTCCTTCCTGGTGATGGGGAGAAAAATAAGAGGGTGCTGTCCCTGTTCTCTAGGATTGGTAATTTCGTGTTTCATATTTAGGTCTTTCATGCATTTTGAATTTATGTGTATGGTGTATGAAAGTGGTCCACTTTCATTATTTCCATGTTGCTCTTCAGTAGTCCCAACACCATTTGTTGAAGAGACTGTCTTTTTTGCATTGCATATTCTTTTGTCCTTTGTCGAAGATTAGTTGACCATATAGTTCTGTGTGCATGTCTGGGTTTTCTAGTTTGTTCTATTGATTTATGTCTATTTTTTTGCTAGTACCACACCATCTTGATCACTATAATTTTGTAATATAACTTGCAGTCCAGCGCTGTGATGCCTCCAGCTTTGCTGTTATTTTCAAGATGGCTTTGGCTATTCATGGTTTTATGTTTTTCCATACAAATTTTTGGATTATTGGTTCTTGCTCTGTGAAAAATGCTGGTGGTATTTCTTTGGGAATTGCATTGAATGTATAGATAGTTTTGGGTAATATATGCATTTTAACACATCTGTTCCTCCAATCCAAGAGCATGGAATATTTTTCCATTTATTTGTGTCATCTTCAATTTCTTTCATCCTTGTTTGCGGTTTTCAGAGTGCAGATATTTTCCTTCTTTGGTTAGGTTTATTTCTAGGTATCTTATGGCATTTAATGCAATTGTAAATGCGATCAGTTTCTTGATTTCATTTTCTGCTTCTTCATTATTGGTGTATAGAAATGCAACAGATTTTTGTTTGTTGAATTTGTACCCTGTGACTTTATGCAATTTGTGTATGAGTTCAAGCAGTTTTTTTGTGGATTCTTGGGGTTCTATATAGAGTATCATGTAATATGTAAATAGTGAAATTTAGATTTCTTCCTTGACAATTTGGATGGCATTGATTCTTTTTACTTGTGTAATTATTGTGTCTAGGATTTCCAGTAGTATGTTAAATAACAGGTGTGAGAATGGACTTCCCTGTCTTGTTCCTGACCATAGAAGAAAAGTTCTCATATTTTCTCCATTAAGGATGATATTACCTGTGGGTTTTTGTATATGGTCTGTATATTTTTTGAGATATGTACACTCTTAACATACTTTGTTGAGGTTTTTTATCACATATGGATATTATACCTTGTCAAATGTTTTTTCTGTCTCTACTGAGAGAATCATTTGGTTCTTAAACTTTCTTTTATTAATGTGTAGTATTACATTGATTTGCAAATATGTATCCCCTCTGGCTATCCAGTAATAACTCCAACATGATTATAGTGAATGATTATTTTAAAGTATTGTTGGATTCAGTTTGGTCTTATTTTGTTGAGAATTTTGCTTCCCTGTCTTTAGGGATATTGCCCTGTAGCTCTCTTTTTTAAGGCAGTCCTTATCTGGCTTTGGTATCAGGGTAATGTTGGCTTCATAGAATGAATTTGGAGTAGTGTAAGGAGAATAAGTATTCCTTCTTCTTTAAACATTTGGTAAAATTTCCCTGTGAAGCCATCTGTACCTGAAGTATTGTGGGGAGGTAGGATTTTTGGTAACTGATTCCAATTCTATTTTTTTTAATATGAAATTTTCTGTCAAATTGGTTTCCATACAACACTCAGTGCTCCTTCCAACAGGTGCCCTTCTCAATACCCATCAACCACCCTCGCCTCCCTCCCACTCCCCATCAACCCTCAGTTTATTCTCAGTTTTTAAGAGTCTATTATGGTTTGGCTCCCTCCCTCTCTAACTTTTTTTTTCCTTCCCCTCCCCCATGGGTTTCTGTTAAGTTTCTCAGGATCCACATAGGTGTGAAAACATATGGTATCTTTATTTCTCTGTATGACTTATTTCACTTAGCATTACACTCTCCAGTTCCATCCACATTGCTACAAAAGGCCATATTTCATTCTTTCTCATTGCCAAGCAGTATTCCATTGTGTATATAAACCACAATTTCTTTATCCATTCACCAGTTGATGGACACTTAGGCTCTTTCCATAATTTGGCTATTGTTGAAAGTGCTGCTATAAGCATTGGGGTACAAGTGCCCTTATGCATCAGCAGTCTTGTTATCCCTTGGGTAAATTCCTAGAAGTGCTATTGTTGGGTCATAGGGTAGATCTATTTTTAATTTTTTAAGGAACCTCCACACTGTTTTCCAGAGTGGCTGCACCATTTTGCATTGCCACCAACAGTGCAAGACGGTTCCCATTTCTCCACATCCTCGCCAGCATCCATAGTTTCCTGATTTGTTCATTTTAGCCACTCTGACTGGTGTGAGGTGGTATCTCCGTGTGGTTTTGATTTGTATTTCCCTGATGAGGAGTGATGTTGAGCATCTTTTCATGTGCCTGTTGGCCATCTGGATGTCTTCCTTACAGAAGTGTCTATTCATGTCTTCTGCCCGTTACTTCATTGGATTATTTGTATTTCAGGTGTGGAGTTTGGTGAGTTCTTTATAGGTTTGGATACTAGCCCTGATATGTCATTTGCAATATCGTTTCCCATTCCGTTGGTTGCCTTTTAGTTTTGTTGATTGTTTCCTTTGCAGTGGAGAAGTTTTTATCTTCATGAGGTCCCAGTAATTCATTTTTGCTTTTAATTCCCTTGCCTTTGGGGATGTGTCAAGTAAGAAATTGCTGCGGCTGAGGTCAGACAGGTTTTTTCCTGCCTACTCCTCTAGAGTTTTGATGGTTTCCTGTCTCCCATCCAGGTCCTTTTTCCATTTTGAGTTTATTTTTGTGTATGGTGTAAGAAAGTGGTCTAGTTTCATTCTTCTGCATGTTGCTGTCCAGTTCTCCCAGCACCATTTGTTAAAGAGACTGTCTTTTTTCCATTGGATCTTCTTTCCTGCTTTGTCCAAGATTAGTTGGCCATGCTGTTGTTGGTCCAATTCTGGATACTCTATTGTATTCCACTGGTCTGTCTGTTTTTGTGCCAATACCATGCTGTCTTGATGATTTCAGCATTGTAGTAGAGGCTAAAGTCTGGGATTGTGATGGCTCCTGCATTGGTCTTCTTCTTCAATATTACTTTGGCTATTTGTTTATTTTGTGATTCCATACAAATTGTAGGATTGCTTGTTCTAGCTTTGAGAAGAATGCTGGTGCAATTTTGGTTGGGATTGCATTGAGTGTGTAGATTGTTTTGGGTAGTATTGACATTTTAACAATATTTATTCTTCCAATCCATGAACATGGAATGTTTTTCCATTTCTTCTGTATCTTCTTTGATCTCCTTCATAAGCTTTCTATAGTCTTCAGCATACAGATCTTTTACAGCTTTGGTTAGATTTATCCCTAGGTATTTTATGCTTCTTGGTGCAATTGTGAATGGGATCAGTTTCTTTATTTGTCTTTCTGTTGCTTCATTGTTAGTGTATAAGAATGCAACTGATTTCTGTACATTGATTTTGTGTCCTGCAACTTTGCTTAATTCATGTATCAGTTCTAGCAGACTTTTGGTGGAGTCTATCGGATTTTCCATGTATAATATCACGCCATCTGCAAAAAGTGAAAGCTTGACTTCATCTTTGCCAATTTTGATGCCTTTGATTTCCTTTTGTTGTCTGATTGCTGATGCTAGAACTTCCAACACTATGTTAAGCAACAGTGGTGAGAGTGGACATCCCTGTCGTGTTCCTGATCTCAGGGGGGAAGCTCTCAGTTTTTCCCCATTGAGGATGATATTAGCTGTGGGCTTTTCACAAACAGCCTTCATGATGTTTATGTTCCTTCTATCTTGACTTTCTTGAGGGTTTTTATTAAGAAAGTTTGCTGAATTTTGTCAAATGCCTTTTCTGCATCGATTGACAGGATCATATGGTTCTTATCTTTTCTTTTATTAATGTGACGTATCACGTTGATTGATTTGCGAATGTTGAACCAACCCTGCAGCCCAGGAATGAATTGCACTTGATCATGGTGGATAATTCTTTTTATATGCTGTTGAATGTGATTTGCCAGTGTCTTATTGAGAATTTTGCATCCATATTCATCAGGGATATTGGCCTGTAATTCTCTTTTTTCTTTGCTGGGTCTCTGGTTTAGGAACCAAAGTAAATGCTTCATAACATGAGTCTGGAAGTTTTCCTTCCCTTTCTATTTTTTGGAATAGCTTGAGAAGGATAGGTATTATCTCTGCTTTAAATGTCTGGTAGAATTCCTCAGGGAAGGCATCTGGCCCTGGACTCTTATTTGTGGGGAGATTTTTGGTGACTAATTCAATTTCTTCATTGGTTATGGGTCTGTTCAAGTTTTCTATTTCTTCCTGTTTGTGATTTGGATGGAGGGGGTGCTTAGGAATTTGTCCATTTCTTCCAGGTTGTCCAGGTTGTTGGCATATAATTTTCCATAGTATTCCATGACAAGTGCTTGTATTTTTGAGGGATTGGTTGTAATAATTCCATTTTCATTCATGATTTTATCTATTTGGGTCATCACCCTTTTCTTTCTGAGAAGCCTGGATAGAGGTTTATCAATTTTGTTTATTTTTTCAAAAAAAAAATCTCTTGGTTTCATTCATCTGCTCTACAGTTTTTGTAGATTCTATATTGTTTATTTCTGCTCTGATCTTTCTTATTTCTCTTCTTCTGCTGGGGTTAAGGTGTCTTTGCTGCTCTGCTTCTATTTCCTTTAGGTGTGCTGTTAGATTCTGTATTTGGGATTTTTCTTGTCTTTTAGATAGGCCTGGATTGCAATGTACTTTCCTCTCAGGACTTCCTTCGCTGCATCCCAAAGCGTTTGGATTGTTGTATTTTCATTTTCATTTGTTTCCATATATTTTTTAATTTCTTCTCTAATTGCCTGCTTGACCCATTCATTCTTTAGTAGAATGTTCTTTAACCTCCATGCTTTTGGAGGTTTTCCAGACTTTTTCCTGTGGTTGATTTCAAGCTTCATAGCATTGTGGTCTGAAAGTATGCATGGTATGATTTCAATACTTGTATACTTATGAAGGGCTGTTTTGTGACCCAGTATGTGATCTATCTGGGAGAATGTTCCATGTGCACTCGAGAAGAAAGTATATTCTGTTGCTTTGGGATGCAGAGTTCTAAATATATCTGTCAAGTGCATCTGATCCAATGTATCATTCCGGGCCCTTGTTTCTTTATTGACCGTGTGTCTAGATGATCTATCCATGGTTGTAAGTGGAGTATTAAAGTCTCCTGCAGTTACCACCTTCTTATCAATAAGGTTGCATATGTTTGTGATTAATTGTTTTAAATATTTGGGGGTTCCTGTATTCAACACATAGACATTTATAGTTGTTATCTCTTCCTGATGGATAGGCCCTGTAATTATTATTTAATGCCCTTCTTCATTTCTTGTTGCAGCCTTTAATTTTAAGTCTAGTTTGTCTGATATAAGTATGGCTACTCCAGCTTTCTTTTGACTTCCGGTAGCATGATAGATACTTCTCCATCCCCTCACTTTCAATCTGGAAGTGTCCTCAGGTCTAAAATGAGTCTCTTGTAGACAGCAAATAAATGGGTCTTTTTTTTTAATCCAATCTGATACCCTATGTCTTTTGGTTGGCGCATTTACTCCATTTACATTCAGTGTTATTATGGAAAGATATGGGTTTAGAGACATTGTGATATCTGTAGGTTTCATGCTTGTAGTGATGTCTCTGTTACTCTGTGGTCCTTGCAACATTTCACTGACAGAATCCCCCTTAGGATCTCTTGTAGGGCTGGTTTAATGGTGATGAATTCCTTCAGTTTTTGTTTGTTTGGGAAGATTTTTTTCTCTCCTTCTATTTTGAATGACATATTTGCTGGATAAAGGATTCTCAGCTGCATATTTTTTCTGTTCATCACATTGAAGATTTCCTGCCATTCCTTTCCGGCCTGGCAGGTTTCAGTAGATAGGACTTCCCCTAGTCTTATGGGTGTCCCTTTATAAGTTAGAACGTGTTTATCCCTAGCTGATTTCAGAATTTTCTCTTTATCCTTGTATTTTGCCAGTTTCACTATGATATGTCATGCAGAAGATCGATTCAAGTTAGGGATGAAGGGAGTTTTCTGTGCCTCTTGGGTTTCAATGCCTTTTTCCTTCCCCATATCAGGGAAGTTCTCAGCTATGATTTGTTCAAGTATACCTTCATTCCCTTTCTCTCTCTCTTCTTCTTCTTCTGAAATTCCTATGATACGTATATTGTTCTGTTTGATTGTATGACTTAGTTTTCTAATTCTCCCCTCATACTCCTGGATGTTTTTATCTCTCTTTTTCTCAGCTTCCTCTTTTTCCATAATTTTATCTTCTAATCCCCTATTCTCTCTGCCAGTGCAATCCATACTATGGCCGTCTCTATTTTATTTTGCACCTCATTTATAGCATTTTTTATTTCCTCATGACTATTTCTTAGTCCCTTTTTCTCTGTAGCAATAGATTCTCTCCTGTCCTCTATGCTTTTTTCAAGTCCAGTGATTAATTTTAGGACTATTATTCTAAATTCTTGTTCCTTTATATTGTTTAAATTGTTTTTGATCAGTTTGTTTGCTGTTGTTACTTCCTGGAGTTTCTTTTGAGGAGAATTCTTCCGTTTCATCATTTTGGGTAGTCCCTGCAGTGGCTCCAAACTGCAGGCCACATCCCCTGTGCTGTCCAGAGTAACTTGTGTTGGTGGGCGGGGCCTCAGTCAGACCCGATGTCTGCCCCCAGCCCACCACTGGGGTACAGTCAGATTGGTGTGTACCTTATCTTCCCCTTTCCAAGGGGCAGGACTCACTGTGGGTGGCCCCTGTCTGGGCTACTTGCACACTGCCAGGCTTGTGGTGCTGCTTTGATGCCATCTGGCATATTAGCCAGGGTGGATATGCAAGGTGCACAAGGGTGGGAAGTGTAGGCTTAGCTCAGTTTGCAGTCGGTGTTCCCCTGTGGGAGAGGCCCTTCAGCACTGGAAGGGAGGCAGGCCTGTCAGAGGGATGGGTCCACAGAAGCACATCATTGGGCATTTGCATGGTACAAGCAAGTTCGGTGATGGTAACTGGTTCCATTTTGGCTGGGGGATGGGAGAGGGAGATGGCACTTGCCAGCTCCTTTGTTCCCCTGCGGAGGTGAGCTCTATCTTCTGGGGCTTAACAATTCTCCCTCCCGGCATCCTCTCACCCTCCCCGCTGTCCGAGAGCAGAACTGTTGACTTTTAACATTCCAGATTTCAAGTCCCGCTGGCTGTCAGAACTCTCGCAGTCCGGCCCCTCTGCTTTTGGCAAACCAGACTTCAGGGGCTCTGCTTTGCTGGGCGGGCTACCCCTCCACCACACCAGCTCCCTCCCGCCAGTCCGTGTAGCTTGCACTGCCTCTCTGCCCTTCCTACCCTCTTCCCTGGGCCTCTTGTCTATGCTTGGCTCCAGAGAATCCGTTCTTCTAGTCTCCTGGCAGTTTTCTGGGTTATTTAGGCAGATGTAGGTGGAATCTAAGTGATCAGCAGAACGAGGCGAGCCCAGCATCCCCCTATGCTGCCATCATCTGGGTACTCCACAATTTCTTTGCTGGTTATCAGTCTCTTCGATTTTGTATTTCTTCCTGTTTTGGTTTTGGTAGTTTATATGTTTCTAAGAATTTGCCCATTTCTTCCAGGTTTTCCAATTAGTAAGCATATTTTTTTTTCATAATATTCTCTTATAATTGTTTATATTTCTGTGATGTTGGTTGTTATTTATCTTCTCATTCTTGTGATTTTATTTATTGGGGCTTTTCTTTTTTTTTCTTTTTGGTAAGTCTGGCTATAGGCTTATAAATTTTAACTTTTTCAAGGAAGCATCTTTTGGTTTTATTTACATATTCAATTGTTTTGCTAGTTTATTTATAATTTCTTTCTGTTCTAATCATTATTTTTTCTTTCCTTCTGTGGTTTTAGGCTTTGTTTATTTTTCTTTTTCTAGTCCCTTTACATGTAAAGTCAGGTTGTTTATCTGAGGTTTTTCTTGCTCTTGAGTTAGGCCTGTATATACTTCCATCTTAGGATCATTTTTTGCCTCATCCTGAAGGTTTTTCACCGTTGTGTTTTCATGTTCATTTTCCCATGGATATTTTTTATTTCTTCCTTTATTTCCTTGTTGACACATTCATTGTTTAATAGCATCTTCTTTAACCTCCAATTTTTTTCTTTTGTTTGACTTCTAGTTTCATAGTCTTGTAGTTTGAAAAGTTGTATGGTATAATTTTAATCTTTTTGTATTTGTGTTGCCTGTTTTGTTACCTGATATGTAATCTATTCTGGAGAATGTCCCATGTGCACCCGAAAAGAATATGCATTCTGCTGTTTTATGATGGATTGTTCTGATTATATCTGTGAAGTCTATATGTTCCAGTTTGCCATTGAAAGCCATTATTTCCTTGTTGATTTTCTGTTCAAATGATCTGTCCATTGATTTAAGTGGACTGTTAGTGTCCCCTACTATTATTGTATTATTATCAATGAGCTCCTTTATATTTGTTGTTAATTATGTTACATATTTGTGTGTTTCTATGTTGGGTGCATAAATATCTGAAATTGTTATATTTTCTTGCTGGATTATCACCCTTTATTATATAATGGCCTTCTTTGTCTCTTTGTATACTCTTTCTTTCAAAATCGAGGTTCCCTGATATAAGTATTGCTTCACCAGCTTTCTTTTGACACCCATTTTCATGATAAATATTTTCTCCATCCCTTTATTTTCAATCTGCAGGTTTCTTTAGATCTAAAATGAGTCTCTTGTAGACAGCATATATATGGGTCTTGTTTTTTTTTTTAATCCATTCTGACATCTTATGTCTTTTTTTTTTAAGTTCATTTATTTTCATAGAGAGAGAGAGTGAGCAGGGGAGGGGCAGAGAGAGAGGGAGAGAATCCCACTCTCAGTTTGGAGCCTGACACAGGGCTCAAACTCATAAACCATGAGATAATGACCTGAATCAAATTTAAGAGTTGGATACTTAAGCGGCTGAGCCACCAGGTGCCCTGACCCTGTCTTTTAATTGGAGCTTTTAGTCCATTTAAATTCAAAGAAATTATTGTTAGATATGCATTTAGTGCCATTTTATTACAGGTTTTGTTATCATTTCTGGAGATTTTCTGTGATACTTTCTTGTCTTTGTCACTTTTTTTCCCTCCATTGCACTGAAAGACTTCCCTTTAATATTTATTTCAGGGCTGCTTTAGTGGTCATCAACTCCTTTAGTTTTTGTGTTTTTTTTTTTTTCTGGGAAACTTTATCTCCCCTTTTACTGAATTATAGCCTTGCTGGATAGAATGTTCTTGGCTGAACATTTTCCCCATTTATCACTTTGAATATATCATGCTTATCCCCTCTGGCTTGCCAAGTTGCTGTTGAGAAATCCCCCACTAGCCTTTTAGGTTTTCCCTTGTAAGTTAAGGACTTCTTTTGTCCTGATAATTTTAATATGTTTCTCTTCATCACTATATTTTATAAATTTAATTGAAATATGTCTTGGTGTTGGCCTGCTTTTGTTAATTTTGATGGGAGTTCTCTGTGACTCCTGGATTTGGGGTCTGTTTCCTTCCCCAGATTAGGGAAGTTTTCTGCTATCACTTCATGAAATAAATTTTCTGCCTCATTTTCTGTCTCTTCATTTTCTGGGACTCCTATAATATGTATGCTATTAAATTTGATGAAGTCACTCTGTTCTCTATATCTATTCTTATGTTGCATAATTCTTTCTCTCTTTTGTTTGACTTCATTTTTTCCATTATTTTGTCTTCTATGTCCCTAATTCATTCCCCTGCTTTTTCCAGTCTGCTGTTAATTGCATCAAGCCAGTTTCTAATCTCATGTACTGTATTCTTCACTTCTTATTGATTCTTTTTTAAAAACTCTTTTATTTCTATGGTAAGTGTCTCACTGATGTCCTCTATTCTTTTCTCAAGCCCTGTGATTATTCTTATTATTGTTGCTTTACATTTTCCATTATGTATGTTACTTTTATCTATTTCATTTTGATCTCTCGCCATGGCTTGATCTTGTTTTTTTTTCATTTGGGATAAATTCCCCCATGTTGGCATTTTGTCTAAGTTTCGGACTTTTCTGTGTTAGGAAGGTCTGGTATATCTCCTGTTCCTTAAAATAATAGCCTTATGAAGAAGATGTCATGTAATGCCCAGGGCCATTATGTTCCAGGAAGTGTCTCTGGTGTGTCCTGCATGTACTGAACTGTTGTGTCATGGCTGCTCTATCTTTCAGGTCAGTAATTTTTAGAGGCTCTCTTATCTTCTGTGGGCAGTGTTTGGTCCTTCACTTGGATGTGGTAAATTTTAACTAGGTTTGCTCTTATCTGCTTGTGAAAGCAGATAAGACACCATTTCCACCAGAACTGAAGCCCTGAAGAACTCTCTGTTTGGAAGATGTGGTTTGGGCAGGGGGGTTGTTAGTCTTCTTGAGGAGAGGCCCACCATGCCAGAACTGAGGGAGGCTTGACCAACAAAGGCAATCCTGCTCAAGTGCAAGGGGATGGGGCTTGGTTAAGCATGTTAAGCAGGTTGTGTTGGCACTGTGATGCTTCCATCTGGTGGCTGTGTTTATTCTGTGTATTTATTTGCCCTTCTTTGAAACCACAGCTCCCTTCCCTCCATAGCACCTGTGATCTTGTTCTCCCCTATACCACATTTCTATGCCTCCTACTTTCTTTGATGTGGCCTCTTCTCTCCCTTTTGGTGTTGAGTTTGTTCCGTCAGTTTTCAGTTTGATATCTTGTGTATTTATGATGACTTGATAGTGATCTAGTTGTGTTAGTGGAACCAGACAAGCCTAGGATCCTCATACTGTGCCACCATCTTGTTCTCCTCAACTCTATGTCTTTTGATTGGACAATGTATTTGATTTACATTTAATGTAGTTATTGATAAGTATGTAATTATTGTTATTTTGTTTGTTGTTTTCTGTCTGTTATTGTAATTATTTTCTGTTCCTTTCCTTCTGCTTTTGGTATGGTGTATTTCTTTAGTGTTATGTTTTTATCTCTTTCTCATTTGCTTTTGTGTATTTTGCTATGTTTTTATTTTGTGGTTACTGTGAAGTACAAATCCTACATCATTTATATGTTATGTAATATATGTTATATATACTATTATATAATACTATATATATGTACATATACACATATTATATTTTAGGTTTAGACCAACTTAAGTTTGAACACATTCCAAGCCTTTAATATTTTACTACTCATCACACATTTTATTTTTACTGTCACATTTTACCTCTTTACTTATTCTTTAATTATTGTAGATCCTTGAATTTTACTACTTTTGTCTTTTAACCTTCATATTAGTTTTATAAATGATTTATTTACTACCCTTACAAACACACACACACACACACACACACACACACTTTTCTGGTGAGACTTTTTTTTTTTTTTACTTTCATATGTTTTCTTGCTGCTAACTAGTGCCATTCCTTTTCAGCTTAACACTTCTTTAACATTACTTGTAAATCTGGTTTAATGGTGATGAACTCCTTTAGCTCTTGCTTACCTGGAAAGCCTTTTATTTTCTTCTTCTTTAATTCTGAGAGATAACCTTGCTGGGCATAGTATTCTTGATTGAACTTTTTCCTTTCAGTACTTTGATTATGTCATGTCACTCCCTTATGGCCTGCAACATTTCTGCTGAAAATTATGCTGATAGGTCTATGGAATTTCCTAGTAAGGAATGTTGTTTTTCTCTTGCTGCCTTTAAGATTCTTTATATTTAATGGTTGACATTTCAATCATAATGTTTCTTGGTGTGTCTCTCTTGGGAATCATTTTATTTGGAATTTTCTGGCTTTTCTAGACCTGGACATCTGTTTCTTTACCCAGGTTATGGAAGTTTTCAGGTATTACTTCAAATACATTTTCATCTTTCTTCTCTCCTCCTGGGACTTCTATACTGTGGATACTATTCTGCATAACATTTAGGTTTTTAAAATTATCTTCATTTATTTTCATTTTTTTTTTAATTTTGCTTGTGCTTCTGTGTGAGTTCCAATGCTTTGCATTCTAACTTGTCAACCCATTCTTCTGTTTCGTATATTCCACTGTTAAACCCCTCTAGTGTATTTTTCAGTTCAGTTATTGTATTATTCAGCTTTGTTACTTCTGTTTGGTACTTTCTTATACTTTATATTTCTTTGTTAAAGTTCTCTTTGTGTGCTTCCATTCTCCTTATTTCAGTGAGCATCTTTATAATAACAAATTACTTAGAATTATTTATCAGGTAGATTGCACATCTGTGTATCATTAAGGTCTTTTACTGAGGTTTTGTCTTGTTCTTCATTTGGAACATATTTCTCTGTTTCCTTATTTTCCTGGACTATCTGTGCTTGTATTTTACATATTAGTTGAAACACAGCCACCTCTTTAAGTCTTCAAGGAGTGGCGTTGTGTGGGTGATGAAACTTCTTGTTCACTTTGCTCTAGTTTTTGGTTGTCTTTTAAAGGTTTGTCATTGTCGAAACACCTTTTTCACGTGTGCTCCTTGTTGAGGGTTTGTCAAGACCTGTCAGTGTTCCAAAGGAAGGAATTTCATTTAGCAGTTAATTTTAGGCTGATTAAAAAAAGTCTCCTGGCAGCAGCTTTTAAAGTATGCAAATATATATATACAGCCCTTGGGGGTCATTATTGTAAATTTGTTGCTTTCCAGATTGGGAGATCTAGAAGTATTCCTTGGGCAACAGTTGTAAAAATTCGTTGTTCAGATAATGTATAAGGTCTTTTCTGGGAAGTCTTGTCAAGCTATAGCAAGGCTAAGGTGAAGGGGGTACACAAAAATGTATCCTTCTTTATGTTCCCTGGAATACCTCTTTAGTCTTTAGATGTGTTGGAAATCTGAAGTCTATCCTTCAGGTTGAAACTCCAGGATAAGTAAATAGGCTTTCTCACAGGAGGACTCAGTGTATATTTCAGTCTGCTCTCAGTGCAGTTCCTTGGGGGTTTTGGCCTGCCAAGAACTCTTTCCAAATGTTATAGTCCCTTGGATCTCAGGAATGCCAGCCACCTTACTCACAGGGCCAGGTAAACAAGAGGCATCCCCTGTGTGTTTGTGTGCATTTTCTGGCTTTAGCAAGGAAGCTGGCAAGTATAGGGGGTTGAGCATGACAAGTAGTTTTAGAAAAGCAACAAGAAATTTCTGGACTACCAGCATCCAGAGGCTTCAGCAATGCTGTAAGAGAGTGCCATGTCAATGCATGTATGCCAGTCCAAGGTTGGGGAAATGGGAAATCTATGACCACTCATGCTTACCAGTCCTAGCCAAGGTTTGGGAGAGTGTCACAACTCCCTCTGCCCCCAATTTGAGCAAGGGATTGGGAGAATTTCATGACCATTCACCACCTTCGCTTGGGAGTTGGGAATCTCTGCAACTGCCCAGGCTCTCCAACCTCATCATAAAAATGGGACAGTGATGTGACTAATTGTCCTGTCCTGTCCCAGTAAGGCAGAAAGATGGTGTCATATCTGGGCATGCCCACCTGTACTTGTGGATAGTTCACAAATGGCATATTCTTGTTCCTCCATCTCCAGAAAAAGTCCCAACCTTCATCTGCCCATATGGAATATGCCCCCAAACTACCAAATGAGTCTCCTTTACATACAGTCCAGGAGCTTTTCAAATTGATGCATCCTCCAGTGAATGGAAGAATTTCAGTGTCCTATAGTACTTTGGGCCCTTTGGATGTCAGCCCCATTGTTTTTCTAAACGAATAATTTTGGCGATCTTGTCTATCCAGTGCAGATCCCAAGGGTTGAAGGGGTTCATGTGGGGCACAAATCCCTTACTCCTCTGAGAGAAGTACTGTACTTGTGAGATCCTTACCTATTGTGTGTCACTTCATCTGGGGTAGGGTTTTTGGTGGGACCATATTTCTGCCTCTCCTACCTGTTATGATGTGGACTTCTTTGTTGTGAAGAATCAGTTCTAGTTTTCAGGTTTTCAGAATTCTTTTTCAGGAAATGATCCATATATAGCTAGAGATTTTGTGTATCATGGGAGGAGGTGATTTTAGGATATTCCTATGCTGCCAACTTGGACCCCTCCCTCTACATAACATTTAAAATGATGGTGTTTAATTTTTACAAAATGTACTCCACTTTTCTGGGGGAGGATGATATTTCAAGATTTCTCTTGCCCAACAATAAATGGAAATAAATATTCACAATGATTCTTCAGGTTTGTCAAATTTTTATCTAGCATATTCAGATCTTTCACTTTAAAGTTGACTATTGATCAGTGACAATTCTTCAAAATTATGTGGCTTAACAAACACATGACTAAAAGTAGAAAATTATTTCATGTAAATAAATTTCTTATAAGAGTTATTCACTGTTTCTTGTCTGTAACTACACAATTAGTAATATATTTTTTGCTTCTGGTACAAAGAGTATGAAAACCCTCTAAGCTATCTTTATCAAGATACCATATTTTTGGAGGGAAGGTATTGACAGAAACAGAAACAACTTCAAATTATGCATTCAGCTGCTATTATTATTACCAATTAGTTTGTTCCTCTTAGACCGATATTACTTCTAGCATTTTCAGCTGATTGAAAAGAATTTAGAAAATTTACTGCATACTAATAGTAAATTTGAGTATTAAGCATATCTTGTTTCCTATGTTTAGATACCCTGTAACCTTCATATATTAGTAATACAGTTTATAAAACAACTATTTTGAATTTAAATAATGGAATTGATTATGATCTAAGCAATGCTACTGCATTTTGAAAAGTAATAAAAAGTGTATACATTAGAATATCATAAATAATTGAAACAATGGAAATAAAGAGCAGAATAGCAAATATGATTCTCCCTTTCTTTAAAGTACCAATTAGACTCTGTCAAATTCTGTTCCTTTCTACTTACATTGTTCCATGAGAATGACACTTATGCTTAACTTAGTATATATCACTCTGTCTCCAAATAGTTCAAGGGTATATGTAATAATGATAGCTTAAGGGAATTGAAGTTATTCTGGTTTGAAAAAAAAATGTGGCTTGGTGGTGACCTAATTGTGTTTTACAGAATTATGAAATTATGAAAGGATTTGAAATTTTTGACTAAGAGAGCAATTACCTCGGGTAGTAATTTAAAGTTAGGAGAGAATCTCCAAATCATCAGCCATTGGGTACTAGCAACTCATGAATGCTGAACTTCCCAACTTGCAGTCTATCTGAACCTATTGTAGATATTGGAGATCAGAACTGTGGGAAAAAGCACAAAAAGCCACACAGAATTTGAATATCAAATATTACAAGAATCTGTCTTGTCTTTTGATTATTTTAACATAGCACTGTGGCATACACTATTATACTAAAATAATTAACATTTATTATTAAAGTTCTCAAAACTCAGAACATATTACAGGAATTCCTAATCTCCATTCAGAGGCACTTCCATATCTGTCCAGTGTGCATGAGAGTATGTACATTTCTGTCAGACTATCTGCATTCCAGGCCTTACCTTACCAAATTACTTTCCTGAAAATTAGGTTAATAGTAATATATATTTTACAGGGTTGTTGTGATAATTCAATGTGATAATCCATGAAAAGAATCTAACACATTGTCTAATATAGACCAGGTTTTTTTTTTTAAGTTAGCTATTATTATATATTTTTAAATGTTTATTTATTTACTTTGAAAGAGAGACAGATACTGGGGGAGGGACAAAGGAGAGAATACCAAGCAGGTTCCACATTGTCAGTGCAGCAGGGCTCGATATCACGAGCTGTGGGACTATGACCTGAGTCAAAATCAAGAGTTTGAGGCTTAACTGAGCCATCCGGTTTCCCCAAATTAAATATTAACTATTATTATTATTAAGAAAAGAATGGAGGGACAGATACAGAGGTACTTCTTTAACTTTCAAAGTGGCTGAAAAAGCCCAAGGAGAAGAACCAAATACTGACTAAAATACTGTATGCCTATAATAGACTGATATTAATTCTATACTTTGGTGTGTGTCAGATAGGGTGCAGGGTATATTTATAACATCTCTGCTAAAACTAAAGAAATTTGGTAACTGAATAAAATACATTCCACGCCTATTGAGTATGGCCCATAAATATAGTGTGTATATACATATTTTTCCTCAAAGAAAAAAATACTCATACCTCACAAAAACCAAAATTATTTATTTGGCTGTAAAGGCTGTGAAGAAATAGTTATCAATAGCATTTTATCTAGTTTAAAGTTTTATTTCCTCCTCTTAGAGATTAAATGGGAAAAAAGTTTCTCAACCAGAATCCTAAATATAATGAATATGGACAAATCCAGATAATTTTGCAAAAAAGCTGAAGAGAAAAAGGGCCTTATTGGACTCATATTCAGATTAAAAAGTGAAAGTATATGAAGTATTGAAAGAACTAATTATTTTTCCAAAAGGGAAAAGTTCAGTCAATCAATCAATCAGTGTTCCTGGCCTGCACATAGTGATGAGATATAGGAAAGTAAAGGATAATCGGAAGCGTCCTGGAACGATTTTTTTCTGACTAATCATAAAAGGAAGAAAGAAAGAAACAGATAAGGAAGGAAGAAAAAAAGAAATGTAGGGAGGGATGTAGGAAAGAAGAAAAGAAGGAGGGAAAGAGAGAAAAAAGAGTCATGTGATTAACAAACTAAAGGGGGATATTCAGCTTGGATTACTTCTTTTTAAAGTAATTGTAGATATTCTTGTGGGTATCATGTAATGCTCTAATTTTCAGGGTTACAGTGTTACAGAGAACATATTTAGCTAGCATTGTGAAGTGAAATGCTATAATAATGGTCATGAACATTAGAAATGCAAAAGATCAATTGCTATATACATCAATCCTTGAGAATTTGTGAAGGATTGTCCCTTTCTGTATATTCCCTAGTGCTTAGTTCAGGCCAATTTTAAATAGCTCCAGCAACAAATTTCTGCCATTTCTTCTGGGAAAGTATTACACTACCTAAATTTAAGAGTTGACAACTTTTCTTGACATTCAAACTAAATTTTGCCGAGTTCAATTTCAACCTGTTATTTACATTGCTTGTGTCAGTCCAAGTAACTTCCCTGTTTCTTCAGTATTTACAATTCTCAGTGCCTCCTCTAAATTTCAATAGTCTTTTCAGTGAATACCTTTGCTAAAAATGATCTTTTCAATGGGAATGCAAGCTGGTGCAGCCACTCTGGAAAACAGTATGGAGGTTCCTCAAAAAGCTAAAAATAGAACTGCCCTACAACCCAACAATTGCACTGCTAGGCATTTATCCAAGGGGTACAGGTGTGCTGTTTCGAAGGGACACATGCACCCCTATGTTTATAGCAGCACTATCAATAATAGTCAAAGTATGGAAAGAGCCCAAATGTCCATTGATGGATGAAATGATAAAGAAGATGTGGTATATATACACATACACGATGGAGTATTACTCGGCAATCAAAAAGAATGAAATGTTGCCATTTGCAACTATGTGGATGGAACTGGAGGGTATTATGCTAAGTGACATTAGTCAGTCAGAGAAAGACAAAAATCATATGACTTCACTCATATGAGGACTTTAAGAGACAAAACAGATAAACATAAGGGAAGGGAAACAAAAATAATATAAAAACAGGTAGGGGGACAAAACAGAAGAGACTCATAAATATGGAAAACAAACTGAGGGTTACTGGAGAGGTTGCGGGGGGGGGGATGGGCTAAATGGGTAAGGGGCACTACTCCTGAAATCATTGGTGCACTATATGCTAACTAATATGGATGTAAATTTTAAAAAATAAAAAATAATAAAACAAGTTAAAAAAATGATCTTTTCAAGATCACTGACTGTACATGTTTTATTATGGACAAAAAAAGCACGTTACTTTAAAAGCAAAGAGAGAAGTTGGTGTGTATACAGGTATGATGTTAACAAGACCTAAAGCCATTAAGGAAATTAAAGCCCAGGACAGAAACAAATTGTGGAACTTTTTCTCTCTTTCAAGCCTGGAAGGTTACTAATAAAACACTCCACATTTCACAGAAAGAGTCCTCCTTTTGCCCTTCTCTGGTATTATTACTCAGTATATAGATATGAACTCTGGCTTTGTATACTTGACAGGCAGGGGAGGCCACCTATTCTTAAAGCAAAGGTGCAGGGTTCCCCATCCCATGTCCCACATGAGCTTCTTCCACCTTTCAAGATTTGATAGAGACCTAGCAAACACAATCTGCATACTTTTTTTTTTAGTTTTTTTTTTTTTAATTACAT
Organism: Panthera uncia; assembly: GCF_023721935.1. Lineage (NCBI taxonomy): Eukaryota > Metazoa > Chordata > Mammalia > Carnivora > Felidae > Panthera > Panthera uncia. Next base: position 75,892,363 of record NC_064817.1, read on the forward strand.
TCTTAGGAATCTACTGGGTCTTGGAGTTGCTAATGCTAGAATAAAGAGATGAAAATTTAAAATGTCAAACATTGCTAAATGGGTGATGGGTGTTAAGGAAAGCATTTGTTATGATGAGCACTGGGTGTTGTAGGTAAGTAATGAATCACTAAATTCTACTCTGAAACAAAGATTACACTATATGTTAACTAACTGGAATTTGAGTATAAATTTGGAAAAAAATAAAACAAAGACTAGTAAAAATAAAAATAGAATAGAATTTCAAGCATCGTTTATAAATGTCCAAAAGATGTATTGTTGTTGTTGTTGTTGTTTAGTTTTGACTTATTATTTTCAAAATAAACCAATTGTGGTATTATTCATCCATAAGTAAGAGTTTAGAGATGAGCCAAGGATTTTACAGTCCTTAAGTAGAATATTTTGGATAACTTTTAAGCAAATAGGATAATTTCAGAGAAAATACATGCCAACTCTAGAATGTTTGGCAGAATGTGGGAAGATAGATTTCTCACCATTATAGAAAATTATAGTCTGTTAGGCAAGACTCATAATAAGTTTAGAATATATAAAACTTGCAAGTGGAAATATTTGTTAAACTCTCAAAATATGAGATAATGTCATGAAAGTGATTCTTAATATTAAGTCAGCATTAAAAAGAAGACACAAGCATTTGATCTTTTTAACACTCACCAGTGTCATGATTATCTTATTCTCTTATTAGAAAGTATAGCTTATTTGAAGAGGAACATTATAAGTTACTATTGCTAACATTTCAGAAAACTCTACATTCTAGTAAGATTTACTTCCAGAAATACTTATTTCTATTTATTGTTTTTTCAGATATATGATGCATAAGACTTAATCTGCATGTTCGGCATACAAAGCCACAGTTTTTATTCTCTAGAACTTGGTATTCCTTTGAAAACATAGCAAAGTTGAAAACTAAATAGTTAATTAAAAAATAAAAATTAGTCCTCTAAATTATCTGCAATAACTCAATATTGCACAATTTTCTTTAGATATTTTAAAATATTAGGTATTTTGGATATTCTTTAGATATTTTAAAAATTAAATAATACAAAAAAGCAAAAAATATAAAAAAATAAATATACTAGAGAAGTGGGGGAATAATAGAGTGGGTTGATGGCAGTGGCAAAAGAGAATACTGAATCTGTAAATAATAATAATAATAATATTTTAACCTACACAATGTTTTAGAAGATAATGGCAGCAATTTTATCTACATTATAACAGAGCTACAAGACAGATCAGGAAAGCAGATCAGGAAATATTCTTTTTGATAAGAAAAGCCTGAAATAGGTTAAAAGTTAAATTATGGATGTTTTAATTACTCAGATATTGGCTGTGATATCAATGATATAAAAGCACACTCTCCAAATAGGATAAAGTTTTGCTCTTTTAAATTATGTGAGATGGAAACTATTCCAATTTTTAGGAAAAGGAATGGAGCAGTTGTGATTAAAACGCTGAAATGGTATCATAACATGAAGAGTTGTGTGAACATAAAATAAGCAAAGCACATCCTATGCTTCTAAGAAAGGTGACTTTGAGGGGATGTTGAGCTGTACTTTGAACTTTCAAATGTATTGCATAAGCATTTCTGTAACCTTATACAAATAAATTTTAAATATTTAAGAAACTTTAAGATTTCAGTAAAGAGACAAATTAGTTAACCTTTAAGATGAAAAGGGCAAAACATACATATATAATTAAGTAGAAATTCAAAAATTTGTGTATGCAATTCACACATGGACTCAAAAATAAATTTGTTAGAGAGAACTATTGGAAGATCTATAAAAGCAGAAGAAATTTAAGAAAGGGAAATACATACATATAATTATATATATATATGAATTTATGTATAACAATCTGCTAAGAACATGTAAACAATAAAACATTTGTCAAATCTATTTTTCAGGTAAATATTTCCACAAAAAATAAAAATAGAATAAAGGCAGAATTGGGTAGGTGTCAACAATTTTACACAATTCACTTTTTTGCAATCTTAACAATAAAAAATTGAGGGAGAACAATTTAAAAATTACTTTTTCATACATTCTGGTGCCTATAGTTTCGGGCTATGAATGTAATATACATATATGTCCCAAGAACAAAATAAGTAGTCCTCTTAAGTGGTGAAATCTTTATCCTACTTGAATGTTTCTGAGGAAACAACAGAGCTTCAAAATACATAAAGAAAAACTGTCAGAACTAAAAGGACAAATACACACTTATGGATGAAAACTTCAAAACTCCTTTTTCAGTGATAAAACTAATAGAAAAAAATCAGTAGTGATATTGAGGAGCTATATAACTCATTCAGCCAACAGGATCTAATTTTTTTTTCTGTAGAGATCTTTATCCCCCAATACATATTATTTTAATGTACACATGGACCATTAATCTAGATAGATTATATTCTAGTTTATAAAATAAACCTTAATAAATTTTCAAAAATTAAAGTAACATGGTGTGCCTGTGTGGCTCAGTCAGTTAAGCATCCAACTCTTGATTTTGGCTCTGGTCATGATCTCATGGTCATGAGATCAAGCCCTACATCTGGCTCTGCACTGAGCATGGAGCCTGCTTAGGATACTCTCTGTCCCTCTCCATTATCCCCTTCCTCAGTATTTCTCTGTCTCTCTCTCTCTGTCTCTCAAAAAATAAAAAAAAAATTAATAAAAAATTAAAGTAATATGAAGTATGTCCTCTGACAAAAATGAAATTAAGCATGACATCACAACACAATAATAGGAAAATATCAAAATACTTGGAAATTAAACAACAGATTATTATTTCTTACTAATCTATTAATCAACAAGCAACTCTTAATATACATCAGAAAATATTTTAAACTGAATGAAATTTAAACATAATAAGTCAAGATTTGTGGGACACAGCTAAAGCAGTGATTAGAGTTAAATTTATAGCACTAAATGTTTATATTAGAAAAAGAAGAAATGTCTAACCTAACAATCTTCTTATTTAAGAAGTTAGGAAAATAAGTGGAAACTAAACCCAAAGTGGGTAAAAAGAAGAAAATGATAAATGTAAGAAAAAATCAATAAAATTGAAACCTGGAAAATAACAAAAAATTAATAGAAGGACCCAGTTCTTTGAGAAGATCAATAAAATTTATAAAACCAGAAAGACTGAAAAAGCACATATAAAGAAGATAAAGGATAGCAATAAGCAGAATTAAAGAGTGGATATCACTGCATATTCAAAAGATGCTAAAAGATAATAAGGGAATGCTATGAAGACTATGGGTATAAATTCAACAACTTATATACAATGGGCCATTTCCTCAAAAACCATAAATTGGCTAAATTCATCCAAGACTAAATAGATCACATAAATAGTAATATGACTATTGAATTGGTAGTTATGAACCTTGTTAAAGAAATCAATAGGCCTAGATGGTTTCACTGGAAAACTCTAAAAAAAATAAATAAACATTTTATATACTTTCTTCCAAATAATAGAAAAGGAGGAGAAATTTCCCAACTCATTTTATGAGGCCAGCATTTCAAACTACAAAGCAGACTATAGACTAATAGGCTTCATGACCATAAACACATAGACTTGTTTGTTAATATTTCATTTTCAGAATGCAAAGCTAGTTCAATATTCAAGAATTAATCAGTGTAATTCATCGTATTAACAGGCAAAAGGAAAAACAACAACAACAACCTGATTATATGTACTGATGCAGAAATAGCCCTTGACCATAAATTAATAGTAATAAAAATGTAACATTCAACAAACCAGAACTATATGGGGACGTTCTCAACCTGACAAACTGCATCTAGATGAAAATCCTCAACTTAGAATCATACTTAAATTTGAAAAACTAGATGTTTTCCTCTTAAGATTGAAAAGAAGGGAAGGATAACTGTTCCTTCTACTTTCATCATAATGGAGGTCCTAGCCAGTGTGATAAGGCAAGAGAAGAAAGAAAAGACATAATTTCATTTAAAAAGGCATATACATTAGAAAGGAAGAAATAAAACTGTCCCTATTTGCAGATGACATGACTGTGTAGATAGAAAATCCCTATGAATCTATTAAAAAAAAAAAAAACAAACCTAGAACTAATAGGTCAATTTAGCAAAGTTGCTGGACATATGGTCAGCACACGAAAATCAATCATATATTTATATATTAGTAATGTACAATTGGAAGCTGAAATTTGAAAAAAAATTATATATATATATATGTATTAGATTGTAATACTACAGATAAATCTCTCTCAAAAAGGGGAACAAAATTTTAGATGCAAATTTTGCAGAACATGTTCAAGCTCTCTGTGTTGAAAATTACAAATAGTGAAAGAAATCAAAGTCCTAAATAAATGAATAAATGAAAATCTATGCTCATAGGTTTGAAGCCTCAGTATGGTAAAAAAAATCAAGTCTCCCAAAATTGATCTATAGACTGAATGTATTTCCATCAAAATCTCAGAAAGATTATTTAGAGATCAAAATAAGATGATTCTAAAATGTGTATTAAAATAAAGGAGCTAGGATATTTAAAACAAATGAAAAAGAATGGAGTTGGAGGAAACACAAATTGTTTTAAGATTCAAAATTATGTGGTTTGGGTAAAGGGATAAATACATAGATTGATGAAACGAAATAGTCTATAAATACAACACCCACATGATTTTTGATATAAAGGCAAACATAAAATGTGAAGACTTTTAGAACAAAATAAGAATAAAAAAAAAAAACCTGCATGACCTGGGATGATTTTTAAACTGAAACTGAAAATGGAAAGAAAATACATAATTAGAATTATCAAATAATTGTGCAGTGTTGTATAAACATCAATAAATTAACTTTTAAACACAATGGATATTAGTAAATTCAATACAATCTGGAAAATACTAGAGCCATGTGCTAACATTATAAAGAGCTTTGTGTTCCTTCCTGTTCTGAAACACAAATACATGAACATCAAAACTGAAACTTGAAAGAAAAATAAATGCTAAACACAAGCACAGAATTTCGGATATCTGGCAATAATTTCATCCTGTCTTTTATTTCTGATTTATGAGCAAAATGAAATGTGAATATTGTCAAAATGTAGACCTCTAAAACCAGATTGATCTAGGTGCTTAAATAATTTTTAAATATTTTCTCTACTTTCAATAACTTTCTTTTTATTCTTTATCAACGGTGACTTCAGACTTTTGTCAAGTCTTTTTCAGCAAATAATTTATAGAAAAGGATTCATTCAAATTTCCATTTCTTTCTTGCTTTAAACTCCTACCTTTGATTCTGTGCATTAGGAATATTTCTATATGTGAGACTGCAACTCTGACATTTACAAAATGTGACAAAATATATGGCCTTTGGAAGAAAATAGGGCAATTAGACATATTCAGCTGCCGAACATTATGACCTTATCAGATTTTCTCTATGATTTCTCTTTTTTATAAATAAGTATTAATTCACTATCAATGTGATTACAACTATTTTCAACTATTGAAATGACCTTTCATTTTATAAACATCAGTAAATTAACCATTAAAATGAAATGAAAATTTGTAACTGCAATTAATCATGAAGCAGAAATAGTCTGGAGAATAACACATTGATCACAATCACAGTCAGAGTTTTCCATGACATCATATCTGCTGACAGCAGGGAGGGCACTTTAAAACTTTTGCAGTCCAAAGGTTAAAGATCTCAGGTTTCTAGGCTTACTAGGAAAAAAAAAATCCATGGTTATCATGAGAAGGAAGTGCAAGTAAGTACATGAATTTCATGTTTCAAAAAATAATATAAAATTTTATTTTATCATATATAAAGGTGTTTTTTTTAAAGGAACTGGGTATTTCTAATTTATTAATATATATCTCTTGTTATGTATACCTTTCTTGAGAGCAAAAATTGACTTCAAATAACCAAGGACTCAAATAAGTACTCACCGCAAACACTAATAATTTGATCTAATTTGAAACAACTAGCTCTTCTCTATATTTTATTGTTTATCTTTTTCAGATTCCTTCATTCAAAGCCAAAGCTGATTCTCAATTATTAATCTCTGTCATATTTGGTTGACTCAAGTATACATAAGAGTAATATATTCATTAATTTATAGTATTATCATATTAATAATTTCTAGTATAGGCAACATTGTTAAAACAATATATATTTAATATGTAAAGTATCTAGACAATGTATCTGATTATAGTGAACAAAAACTTGGCTTGAAGTGCATTAATGTATAAGCATTAGTTAATCGACCATTAAATCTATTGCCAATCTTTAGAAATACTTCCTGGTGCTGCTTTGACTCCTATTTACAACAATCCTTTTAATATTCTGGAAATTACATGAGAAGAGCAATTGTCCTTTGGCCATTCGCTGCTCCTAAATACTTTTTTTATCATATTTTCTCTTTCACCGACTCATAGTTGCAAAGACAACTTAAAAACTAAAATTTATTTATAAGTGCTTTTAATAATAGCTACTATATGTATTATGTGTCAGCCAGTGAAATAGACCTTTGATTCAATGTCTCATTTCACATGCACAACACATTTTTACAATATCATTACTCTAATTTTACAAACAAGTAAAGCGAATTTCAGCACAAAGATACTCAGTGGCTGAAGTTTCAAATTCCAATGTATCAGTTTCTAAAATCAGTGCATATGGTATTTCTTTCATGTTAATATGGAGCACTTTTCTCTCTTTGTTTCTCTCTTTCTCTCCTATCTTTCTCCTCTCTCTTTCTCTTCTTTCTTTCTTTCTTTCTTTCTTTGGCTTCTGAAACATCAAAAGTGTATCACACTGGAAATGGGATAGTATAAAACATACCTTCATATAAAAAGTAAGCATAATGGGGTGCCCAGATGGCTCAGTAAGTTGAACGTCCAACTTCAGCTCAGATCATGACCTCACAGTTCTTGGGTTCGATCTGGCTTCAGGCTCTGCACTGACAGTTCAGAGCGTGGAGTCTGCTTCAGGTTCTGTGTCTCCCTCTCTCTCTGCCCCTCCCCCACTCGTGCTTTGTCTTTCTCTGTCTCTCAAAAATAGATAAACATTAAAAAATCTTTAGGGGCACCTGGGTGGCTAGGTCTGTGAACACGTCTGACTTTGGCTCAGGTCATGATCTCACAGTTTTTAAGTTCAAGCCCTGCATTGGGCTCTGTGCTGACAGCTCTGAGCCTGGAGCCTGCTTTGGATTCTGTCTTCATCTCTCTGCCCCTCCTCAGCTCAAGCTCTGTCTCTCTCTGTCTGTCTCTCAAATATAAATAAACATTAAAAATATTTTTAAAACTCTTTAAAAATTAAAAAGTAGATATATCAACACATATTTTATTGATCATTGAGATTTTATAACTGTTTATGTTCATCTCTGCTTAAAATTAGTTTGGATATATATGGAGAAGGTGTTCTGCCACACATAGTCTAAGTAGTTTACATGGGAATAAATCAAATCCAATTTTCATAGAAATATCCATTAATAAAGGTGAATGGCAAAAATATGGAAAGTGATAATACTTTGTTCTTAAGGTATCTTTCATCAGAGAATTTCCACACGCACAATCACACACACGCACACGCACACGCACACGCACATGCACACAACAAGGCTCCTTAGACATTCCCATATAACTCTACAGGAATTATGAGCCTTACTCTGCATCTTTAGAAGCTCCATCATAAAAGTTTTAAATGGTCTGACTGTGACTGATTGAAAATAAAATTAAAAATACATTGATTCCAGGGCACCTGGGTGGCTCAGTCAGTTGAGCGTCCCACTTCGGCTCAGGTCATGGTCTCGCAATCCGTGAGTTCACGCCCGCATTGGGCTCTGTGCTGACAGCTCAGACGAAGCCTGGAGACTGCTTCCAATTCTGTGTCTCCCTCTCTCTCTGCCCCTCCCTAACTCATGGTCTGTTTCTCTCTGTCAAAAATTAATAAACATTAAAAAAATTAAAAAATACATTGATTCCATGTAAACTTTTCTGATCAACAAACAAACCAAGAGTCTTTTATGTCTATACCTTATCACTTGCAATGTTGTCATTCCAGATCAGTTTCTGCAAAGACAGTCACAAAGGTTCTCTAACTGCTCTGCCTATATTCACAATATCCATAATTCAATGCATCTTGCACATCAATGACATACAACTTTCTAGAGTACTATAATTGTCTCTTGCTCATGTTTATGAGCCGTGCATGGAATTCTCTTGTCGATCAAATAAAACCTTTTCATATCTTTTAGACCCTGAAGGAACCTTACAGATGACAAAATCTGTCTCTTTCATGTGCCAGACAGAAAAACTAAAGATGGAAGAAAAATTACTTATGTAAGGATTTTTTTTTCCTAAAACTCTCTTCGGCATAGTACATGACATTTAATGGTGGCTTGTCACTTAAAAATAAAATACAAATTATACATTCAAAGTCTTTTCCAATATAAATCAAACCTACTTTCACTGTTTTATCTACTACTATTCTTCTGGATTACAACTCTTCATGAATTTACATAGAGTTTTCTTCCATAAATTTCTTTGCTTACATATTTTATATTGTTATTCTTAGTCATTGATTATAAAACTATTAGCCACTCTTTCAAATTTCAGATTAAACATATTTATTAATTCTCATAACAATTTTCAGCCTCTTAAAGTATAGACTACATTCTTCAATTTTTTTAATGTTTATTTATTTTTGACAGAGAGACAGAGCATGAGCGGGGGAGGGGTAGAGAGAGAGGGAGACACAGAATCGGAAGTAGGCTCCAGGCTCAGAGCTGTCAGCACAGAGCCCAACTCGGGGCTCCAACTCACAGACCCAGAGATCATGACCTGAGCTGAAGTCAGGCGCTCAACCGACTGACCCACCCAGGCACCCCTAGACTCCATTCTGTCTTGTGTTCCCATTCTGTCTCTTCTATCTAACGGTAAGTTTCTTGAACACAGGTTCTGATCTTTGTACACGTACATTTCCTTTGCAACACAACACACCACGTTGCATTTAATAGGTGCAAAATAAATATTTGTTGAATGAATGGATACAATAATGAGTTAATTACCAGGATTTATCAGAGGTTCCTTCTACTTACCTTATTTGAATCCAAAATATCCACATATTTAGAACACCTGGATGGTTGGCATCAAATAGTAAAACATATGTATGATGAACATAATTTCTTCTACATTTCATCTGGATGCTTGGCATTGGTAAGATAGCTGAACTCTGTCAAATCCATACTATCACGTTGGTATGGGTTATGGTATTTTTAATTTGATTGAATAAAGAGCCCCATTTAAGAGAACTGAATAAAGACCACTTTACGGCACATCTATTCAATAACAAACACAATAGTAGTCAATTTTCTGCAAACAGCATCAAATCTAAGTAACAAACATAGTTGTGTGTGTGCACGTGTGAGTATTTTCTTCCCATCAATTGGAATTTTGGCATGCATTTCTATGAAACCCTATGCACATTTTGTGATATTTTCTTTTTATTGCAATGCTCAGATGGATTATGCATCAGCCATCAACAATCTGTTTATGAAAGAGGGAACACTCTGGGAATTGTTGGTAAGATTGTCTTCATATCAGCGCATACTAATGAACATTTGCTGTTCAATAAAACTGCTGGGGTCTGCAAAAGTAGAAACTTGATAATATATTTATTTTTCTTTTTAAAAAGGATTTGTACTTACAGGAAATGGTAGAGGGACTAGATAATCATATTTTATATTACTCTGGGTAAATAAAAAGAAAGAATAAAAGAAAAAGGAAGAATGCACATCAAAAACATACCCTAAAAACATAAAGTATTATGATCTAATAGAAAAGTAAAATTTTAACAATTTTTCATGTTGTGGAACATAAAATCCTTCAGTAATTCTCTTTATTCAAAACTATATTTTTAGGACTAAACTTATATGCTACTACATTTTCTTTAAAGTATATTTCTACCTTACAACTCTTCCGTGAGAAAATTTACAAGTTGTGTTTGCAATGCTGAAGTTATATATTAATCACGGATATCTGCTTTGGCATATATTAATGAGACTTTAAACCAGGGCTACAATGTTTGAAACCTGTATTATAAGTGGGGAAAAGGTGGGTTTGTGTATGTATGTGCATGTATAAAACTTGTTTTGTTTTGTTTTATTCCCTCCTAACTTCCATAGTTTGTAAATTTTGACCGTTATCTTTGGTTCAAGTCATATTTAAACCATATAAACTCTGTGGGGACATTGTAACTTGTGGTTATTTTAAATGGCTAAGTGACCAGTTAACTACTGACAGAGTTACATATAATACAAGATGAAATGGTGACCAAGCTGTGCAGCTATTCTTCATCTCTGGCCACTTTGAAGATAAATATACTTGTACTGATGTATCAATACATATAGATATAGATAGGTATCCTGCATATTTTCTAATATAGTTATTATATGGTATAACTATCCAAATAAAGTAATGGTTTCCACAAAATTAGAAATTTCTTTTTGCTCTTCTCTGGTAAAAGTCATTGCCAGTGATCAAACCAATATTAATAAATTTCTCTTTGCCCCCAAAAGAATTTGAGACAAAACATAAACATATTTTTATGATTGTTTTTCAGTTGCAGGTTTAAAATAATGGCTGTTTGTGTTATGCACCTTGGCTGTTTTTGAATCACTATCATTCAGAGTTTATGTCTGTTTTCTGGATCTTTGTACTACTCTTCCAGTTATACCCAAGAGTGACGCTACTAATATAAGCATGAAAACTGTATTGTAAAATATTTCCTGTTGGCCCCCTTTTTTAAAACCACAACTTTTTTAATTTAAAAATTTTTAACCTTAACTTCAACATCTACCTGAGCCTGCCTTTGGATTTTGGTTTTGTTAATCTTATGTTTCCTGGTTTCTGACCCTGATCTGTTTCTTGGACCTGGTGTTCATGGTTTACTTTATCTTACTCTATAGTTCTACTTTCTCAGTTTTTATGCAAGGTTCTACCATTTGTTTAAGACCTACTGTTTGTAGACCTATTGATATTAGCTGAAAATGCATTCTATTTCAATGCATATTTTCTAATAATTTCACAAAGTAATGCTGGCTATTTATACAAAAATTTATGGTCAACTTTTGAAATAAACATTATAATCCCATTTCCCACTTTTTATTCCTATTTATAGGCCATGTGATATGAGGCAGTCGGGCTTTTTTAAACTTACATCCAATTTTCCTATAAGCAGATATAACATTTCTTTCATCCGATGAAACACCGGTTATAACCACTTTTCATTAGCTATGTTTCTTATTTATTTATTTTTTCTAAGAAAGAAGAACTACTTATTTAACCTCTGTAAAGAAAAATGATTTAAAAATTTGTTTCTTTTGCTTTTAAGGAATAATTTATATAGAGAAACCTTAGAGTTAATTTCAATGAATTGTTACAGTTTTATATACCCATGTAACTATCGCTCAAAATATGATTACCCCAGAAAGTTCTTCCTGCACTCCTTGGTCATCACTGCCACTCTAACCCAAAACCATCACTTTCTAATTTCTATCACCATAGTTTTGTCTGTGCTTGGCCTTCTTATAAAAAGAATCATACTGTATGTATTCCATTGAGTTTGACTCCTTCCCCCATATATATATATAATATATTACATAAGTATATATAATGCATTCTAAAATATATGTATACATTATAAATGTGCATATAATAATATATGTATAAATACATATATTAAACGTATATTAACATAATATATGTTAAAAACATGAGATCTAATCTCTTAATAAGTTTTTAAGTACACGGAAAAGTTTTGCTAATTTTATGTAGATTATTGTACAGCAGACCTCTGGGACTTTTTCACTTTGCATAACTGAAACTCTATACTCATTAAATAGCAATACAGCATTTCCCCCTCCAATAAGCCCTCTACCTTTTGTTTCTATGAGTTTGACTATATCAGATACCTCATATGTGTGGAATCATGTAGTATTATTCTTCTGTGACTGGCTTATTTCATTTAGCATAATGTCCTTAAGGTTCATCCATGTTATAGAATATGACAGAATATCTTTCTTTTTTAAGACTGAATAATAAAAATTATTCAATGGACACCCACATGCATACACACACACACACACACACACACACACACACACCATGTTTTCTTTATTCACTCATCTAATGATGGGCATTTAGTTTGTTTCTACTTCTTGGTTATTGTAGATAGTGCAGCAATGCACATAGGACTACAAATATCTCTTTGAGATTTTGTTTCCAGTTATTTTGGATAAATACTCATCAGAGGGATTATTGGATCATATGGTACTTCTAGTTTTAACTTTTTAGGACCCACCATGCTGTTTTCTATGGTGACTGCACCATTTTACACTCCACCAACATTGTGTAAGTATTCCAATTTCCCTACATCCTCATCAACACTTGTGATTTTGTATGTCTGTGTGTGCGTGTGTTTATAATGACCATAATTTAAATGGTCCCATTTTCCCATTTTCTTCTTTTTCTTTTTTATTTATTTATTTTTATTTTTTGCTTTTGTTCCCTGCAATTTTGGTGTCAATATACAAGAAGTCATTGCCAAAACCAATGTTATGACTATTAATCTTTATGTTTTATTCTACGAAGTTTATAGTTTCAGGTCTTATGTTTAAGCATTTAATCCATTTTAAGTTAGTTTTTGTGTATAGTGCAAGATATGGTTTCAAATTCTATTTTTCCATGTGGCTGTCCAATTTTCCCAACATCATGTGTTGAAGAGACTATCTTTTCCCATTGTGTAGTCTTTGTACTCTTGTTGAGATTATTTGAGCATATTTGTGTGAGTTTATTTCCAGTCTCTCTATTCTGTTCCATTGGTCTATGTGTTTGTTTTTATACAAGTTCCATACTATTTGATTACTGTAGTTTTGTAGTATGTTTTAAAGCCAGGACATGTGAGGTCTCCAACTGTGTTCTTCTTTGTTAAGGTTGTATTGATTATTCAGGGTCTTTTGTGGTTCCATATGAATTTTAGGATTGTTTTCTCTATTTCTACAAAAAAATGCTATTGGGATTTTGACAGAGATTGCCTTAATCTGCAGAATGCTTTGGGTAGCACAGACATTTGAACAATATTATGTCTTCCAACCCATGAACACGAAATATCTTTGCATTTATTTGTGTTTTCTTTAATTTAAAAATCTTTTGTAATTTTCAGTGAACAATTCTTTCACCTCCTTGGGTAATGTTATTCCTAACTATTGTATATATTTTTTATAATGTTGTAAATAAAATTATTTTCTTACTTTCCTTTTCAATTTGTTTGTTCTTAGTGTATAGAAATACAACTGGTTTTGTGTTGGTTTTCTATCCTATAATTTGTGGAATTTGTTTACTGTTTCTAATTTTTTTAATAATTAGGGTTTTCAAGAAATTAACCTGAAGAGCGACAGAATGATCTCCACAGGTGGAGGGAGACAGCTGGGTGGGACACAGGTGCATGTATGCGAATTGGGGGAGATAGAAAAACATAGGCACCAGAAGAGAGGTAACACCTTCTATGGAGAAACAAAAGTGAGACAAAGAAAGGCTGTGGAATTGATGTATTGTGCTAGTGCAAAAGAAAAACGTCTCCAGACCCTGGACTGGGGAATGAGAAATACGGAGAAGGCCAATTTCTATTTTTTAAACAGCTTCAGGAGCTGAAGACTAGAATTTTTAAAAGTGCACCAGTTTCTCTGGATCTGAGCCTGGCCATGCACCGTGCCTGGAGGGAGGGAATCAGTCCCTGGGCATGGTAGCAATCTCAGGGGTGAACTGTGAGAGAATAGTCCCCTTCATCAAGTAGTGAGGGAAGAGGGTTTATTGCCTCCCCAATGACAAAAGACGCTGCAGTCACCAAAGTCCTTTTACTGGCAGGGCTCAGTGGCACTATATCAAAACACAATCTGTATGATGTAGGGTCCTTTAAAACATCACATTTTTAATCCCAGCCAAGCTCTTAGAAGACAAGGGGAAACTATGGAGCAGGGCAAACTGACTGAGAGTACTGTTGTGATATCTGCCTGAACAGAGTGATTTGAGACACCTGATCAGGGGAAGAGAGATTGGGATGTTGATATGTTTTTCCCCATCATGAATAAGCTGGGGCTTCAAGGAACAGCACAGTGGCCACCAGTGGAGGTAAGACCTGCTTACACTAAACCCCGCCCCCCTGTACCTGGCAATTGCTTATCTACTGGAGTGATACTGACACTAAGCAAACAACATGGCCTCTCCTCCAGACCAGTACAGACACTGGTTCCAGACAGCAACAGACAACTGTCCATCGGTTTTGTATGTTAATCTATTTCTCTTTTTTGTCCACTTTTCTTTATTTTTTTTCTCTTCTTTTCCTTTCTACCTGCTTATTTTTTTCCATTTGGAATCAGGCTCATATTTTCTGGCTTTCTTTGGGTAAATTCTTATTGTATATAAGATTCTTTATATAAATATTCTTAATATATATCTACATCTATATATCTATTTCTATATATCTATATCTATATAACTTTATATCCATATATCTGTATATCTATATCTATTAATATGTCTATATCTATATCTATATCTATAATCTGTTTTCCCTGTTTGTCTAATCGGGTATTTTTACCCTATTCTTTTATGGCTTTTCTGTATATCCTTCTTCTTTTTATTACCTATTTCTGTATCTAGATTGAGCCTTATAGCTTCTTGGAATGATTCTCTTAGGGATTTTTTTTAACCTCTTTCACTTTCCTCTTTGTATAGGATCAGGTTCCAGGCTCGTTCCTTTTTCTCAGGGTTACTTCAACGAAGAAATCAAAGAACACCTAGTGGAGGGTCCAAACACTCCACCACTATGAGCAAAGATGATGTTTACAGAGGACTGACCAGTGGGATAGAGCACCCAAATATGCAACAACAGAGAGCATGAAACACACTCCAAAACACCTCCTGTAGTGCCAATCCCTGGGCAGTGTATGACCATTTTTAATATAGTAGTACTCACAGGTGCAGGACACATAACAAGCTATCAAAAACAAGTAAAAGACAGAAATGTAGCCAAAATGATGAAACGGAAGAATTCTCCTCAAAAGAAAACCCAGGGAAGAAATGATAGTCAGAGAATTGCTCAAAACAGATATAAACAATATATCTGAAGAAGAATTTAGAATAACAGTCATAAGACTAATAGCTGGGCTTGAAAAAAGACTACAAGACAGAAGAAAATCTATTGCTGCAGAGATCAAAGATCTAAGAAATAGTCATGATGAATTAAGAAATGATACAAACGGGATATAAAATAAACTAGATACAGTGAGAGTGAGGATGGAAAGAGAGGAGAGCATAGGTGAAATACCAGATAAAATTATAGAAAATGATAAAGCTGAAAAAAAAGAGGGAAAAGAAATTACTACACCATGAGGGGAGAATTAGAGACATCAGCAATCCCAAGAAATGAAGTGATATCTGTATCATAGGAGTTCCAGAAGAAGAAGAAGACAAAGAAACGAGCAGAAGGCTTATTTGAATAAATTATAGCTGAGAACTTCCCTAATTTGGGGAAGAAAACAGAGATCCAAGTCCAAGAGAAACAGAGAACTCACTTCAGAATCAACAAAAACAGATAATTACCACGAGATATAATGAAACTGGCAAAATACAAGGATTAAGACAGAATTCTGAAAGCAGCTAGGGGAAAATATGCCTTAACCTGCAGGGGTGGACACATGAGGGTAGTAGCAGACCTTTGCACTGAAACTTGGCAGGCCTGACGGGAGTGGCAGGAAATATTCAATGTACTGAATAGGAAAAATATGCAGCCAAGAATCCTTTATCCAGAAAAGCTGACATTCAGAATAGAAGGACAGATAAAGGCTTACCAAGACAGACAAAAACTAAAGGAAATCATGACCACTAAACCAGCCTTGCAGAGGATCCTAAGGGGGACTCTGTGAGTGGGAAGCAGAAAAGACTACAAAGGACCAGAGACATCACCACAAACACAAAACCTACAGATAACACAGTGATTCTAAATCCGTATCTGTCAATAATCACTCTGAATGTGAATGGACTAAATGCCCCAATCGAAAGACATAGGGTATCAGAATGGATGGGGAAAAAAGGAAAAAAAAGAAAAGAAAAGCACAAGGTGCTTCTATATGCTGTCTACAAGAGACTCATTTTAGACCTCAGGACACCGGCAGACTGAGAGTGAGGTGATGGAGGACTACCTATCATGTTAATGGACGTCAAAGGAAAGCCAGAGTAGCCATACTTATATCAGACAAACAATATTTTAAAACAAAGACTGTAACAAGAGATGAAGAAGGGCATTATGTCATAATTAAGGGGTCTATCCATCAAGAAGAGCTAACAAGTGCAAATGTTTATGCCCCCAATGTGAAGAAACTGAAATAATCACAAACGTAAATAAATGTATAGATAATAATACCGTGATTGTAGGGGAATTTAATACACTGACAGCAAAGGACAGATCATCTAGGCATAAAATCAATAAGGAAACAACGGCTCTGAATGACACATTGGACCAGATGGACTTAATAGCTATATTCAGAACTTTACATCCAAGAGCAGCAGAATACACATTCTTCTCGAGTGCACATGGAACATTTTCCAAACTATATCACATGCTGGGTCACAAAACAGCCCTCAACAAGTATAAAAGGATTGAGATCGTGCCATGCATATTTTCAAATCACAATGCTATGAAACTTGAAATCGACCACAAGAACAAATTTGGAAAGCCCCCAAATACATGGAGGTTAAAGAACATCCTACTAGAGAATGAATGGGCCAACCTGGAAATTAAAGAAGAAATGTAAAAATATATGCAAGCAAATGAAAATGTAAACACTACAGTCCAAACCCTATGGGATGCAGCAACGGCTGTCCTAAGAGGAAAATACTTTGCAATTCAGGCCTGTGTCAAGAAGCAAGAAAGGTCGCAAATACACAACCTAATGTCACACTGAAAGGAGCTAGAAAGACAGCAGCAAAGAAAGCCCAAAGCGAGGAGAAGAACAGAAATAATAAAGATTAGAGCAGAGGTAAACACTAAATAATCCAAAAGAAACAGTAGAACAGATCAATGAATCTAAACGTTGGTTTTTTGAAAGAAGAAACAATTAATAACCCCATAACCAGACTTCCCAAAAGAAAAGCGAGGGGACCCAAATAGATAAAATCATGAATGAAAGAGGAGAGATCACAACCAACACCACAGAAATACACACAATTATTAGAGAATACTATGAAAAATCATATGCCAACAAACTAGACAATCTAGAAGAAATGGACAAACTCCTAAGACACTCACACACTACCAAAGCTCAAATGCAAAGAAATGGAAAATATGAACAGACCTAAAACCAGTGAAGAAATTGAATCGGTTATCAAAAGTCTCCCAGCAAATAAGAGTCCTGGGCCAGATGGCTTCCCAGCAGAATTCTACCAGACATTTAAAGCAGAGTTAATACCTATTCTTCTCAAGCTGTTTCAAACAATAGAAACAGAAGGAAAGCTTCCAGTCTCATTTGATGAATCCAGCATTATCTTGATTCCCAAACCAGACAAAGACCCCCACTAAAAAGGAGAATTACAGGCCAATATGCCTGATGAACATGGATGCAAAACTTCTCAACAAGATACTAGCAAATCGAATTCAACAGTATATTAAAAGAATTATTCACTATGATCAAGTGGGATACATTCCTGGGCGTCAGGGCTGGTTCTATTCACAAATCAATCAACATGACACATCACATTAGTAGAAGAAATAATAAGAACTGTATGGTCCTGTCAATTCATGCAGAAAAAGCATTTGACAAAATACAGCATTCTTTCTTAGTAATCAAGAAAGTCTGCATAGAAGGAACATATTTTAACATTATAAAAACCATATATGAAATGTCCACAGCTAATATTATCCTCAATGGGGAAAAACAGAGCTTCCTCCCTGAGATCAGGAACAGGAAAGTGATATCCAATTTCATCACTGTTGGTTAACATAGTTTTGGAAGTCCAAGCCTCAGCAATCAGATAACAAAACAAAATAAAAGGCACCAAATGGCCAAGAAGTCAAACTTTTACTCTTCACAGATGACATGATACTCTATGTGGAAAACCTGAAAGATTCCACACAAAATGCCTGCTAGAACTGATACATGATTTCAGGAAAGTCACAATGCATAAAATCAATGTACAGAAATTGGTTATATTTCTACACACTAACAATGAAGTAGCAGAAAGAGAAATCAAGGAGTCAATCCCATTTGCAATTGCAGCTAAAACCATGAGAAACCTAGGAATAAACCTAACCAAAAAGATAAAAGATTTATATATTGAAAGCTTACGAAAGAAATTGAAGACATAAAGAAATGCAAAAACATCCCATGCTCATGGATTGTAAAAACAAATATTGTTAAAATGTCAATAGTACCCAAAGTATCTACACATTCAAAGCAATCCCTATTAAAATAATACTAGCATCCTTCACAGACCTAGAACAAACAATCCTAAAATTTGTATGGAATCAGAAAGACCCCAAATAGCCAATGTAATGTTGAAAAAGAAAACCAAAACTGGAGGCATGACAATCCTGGATTTTAGCCTTCATTATAAAGCTGTAAGCATCAAGACAGTATAGTATAGGCACAAAAACACACATATAGACCCCTGGAATAGAATAGAGAACCCATAAATGGACCCACAAATGTATGGCCAACTTATCTTCGACAAAGCAGGAAAGAGTATGTAATGGAAAAGAAGAGAGTCTCTTTAGCAAATGGTGCTGGGAAACTGTACAGCAACATGTAGAAGAATTAACCTGAACATGTTTCTTACACCATACATGAAAATAAATTCAAAATGGATGGGAGACCTAAATGTGAGGCAAAAAAACATCAAAATCCTAGAGGACAAAACAGGCAGCAATATCTTTGACCTCTGTTGCAGCAACTTCTTACTTGACATGTTTCTGAAGACAAGGGGAAAAAAAAACTATTGGAACTCATCAAGATAAAAGGCTTCTGCACAGAAAAAGAAATAACAAAAGTAAAGCGCCACTGATGGAATGTAAGTAGATATTTGCAAATTACATATTGGATAAATGGTCAATATAAAATACCTATAAGGAACATGCCAAACTCAACACCAGAAAAACAAATAATCCACTGAAGAAGAGGTCAAAAGACATGAATAGACACTTTGCCAAAAGAGACCTCCAGGTGCCAAACAGACATATGCAAAGATGCTCACCATCTCTCATCATCAGGGAAATACATATCAAAACCACATTGAGATACCTCCTCACACTAGTCAAAGGCTAAAATTAACAACTCAGGACACAATTGATTTTGGCAAGGATATGGAGAAAGGGGAACCCTCTTGCATTGTTGGTGGGAATGCAAACTGGTGCAGCTACTCTGGAAGACAGTGTGGAGGTTCTCCAAAAATTAAAAATAGTATTACCCTATGACTCGGCAATTTCACTACTGGGAATGTATCCAAACGATACAGGAATGCTGATTCATAGGGACACATGTACCCCAATGTTACAGCAGCACTAACAGCAGTAGCTAAATTATGGAAAGGGCCCAAATGTCCATCGATTGATTAATGGATAAAGGGAAAGTGGTATATTGCAATACTACTCGGCAACGAAAAAGAATGAAATCTTGCCATTTGCAACAATGTGAATGGAACTGGAGGGTATTATGCTAAGCAAAATAAGTCAGCAAGAGAAAGACAGAATCATGTGATTTCACTCATATATGGAATTTGAGAAACTTAACAGATGAAGGAAGGAAAAATAAGATAAAAACAGAAAGGGATGCAAACTAATGGGACTCTTAAATACAGAGAACAGACTGAGGGGTGATGGGGGTGGGGGAGTTCAGGGGGTGGGGAAAATGGGTGATGGGCATTGAGGAGGGCACACGTTGGGATGAACACTGTGTGTTATATGTAAGTAATGAATGAAGGGAATCTACTCCTGAAGCCGAGACTATATTGTATATTAGCTAACTTGAAAATAAATTTTATAAAAATGAAAAAAATAGTATTTTCTGTATATAACATCAGCTGAAAGAGATAATTTATTTTTCCCTTTCCAATTTAGATGGCTTTTATGTCTTTTTCTTGACTGCACTGGCTAAAACTTCCAGTATTTTGTTTAAAAAAAAGTGTAAGACATGGTATCCTTGAGTTGTTCCTGATCCTAACAAAAAGCCTTCAGTTGTCACCTCATTATGATATTAGAATTTCCTGTGACCTTTGGTATGTTAAGCTAATCTCCTCTCATTTAAAGTTGTTTGAGGGTTTTTATCTAAAATGTGTTGAAATTTGCAAATACTTTTTTTGACTTTATTGAGATGATCAGTGTGTTTTTTGTCATTTGTTCTTTTACTATGATGTATCTCACTGATTGATTACTGCATGGTGAATCGTCCTTGCATAACAGGATAAATCTCACTTGGTCACGGTGTTTGATACTTTTAATGTGCTGTTGAACTCAATTTGTAGTTTTTTGACAATATTTGGGTGTATATTCATCAGGGATATTGGCCTGTAATTTTCTTATAGTGTCCATCTCTGGCTTTGGTATAAGTCTGATGCTGGCCTCATAAATGAGTTTGGAAGTTTTCCTTCCTCTTCAAATTTTTGGAAGAGCTTGAGAAGGATTGGCATTTTCTCTTTGAATATTTGTCAGCACTCTTCAATGAAACCATCTGGTCCTGGACTTTTATTGTTGACAAGTTTTGATTGCTGATTCAATCTCCTTATTTGTTATATGTCTGTTCCCATTTTTTTTTTTATCTCTTCAGTAATTTCGTCTTGGTAGTATGATAGGGAAAGATAGTGCTAAATAGGGAAGGTAAGGACCTGAAGTCCCTGGGTGGGAAAAACACATATTTTAAAACAATGCTGGAAACTCCTGACCAGGAGCAAACTCCCACAGGTTTAAGGTTCCTTTTAAGAATGTAACAAACACCATCTACTCCCTGTAAGATTCCCCTGAGAAATTTGACAAAATACCTGACTAAAATAAATAAACCATAAAACTTATGTTATATGAGAGACAAGGGAAGGTAAGACCATAGTCTGACTCCTAACATGATGAAATTGAGCCCATCAGGAATAAACAACCCAGCACATTGAGTTATCAAGCCAATAAGGTTAAAACCTGTGAAGAAAAAAGGGGGAATAGAAGTGTGCCAACAAAAACCCTGAATGTCCCCTCTCTGCAAAGAGAGCTTTTGTACTTTCTGACTCTATACAATAAAACTCTTGCTTGCTGCTCATTTCACTCTGTGTCCACCTCTTCATTCTTCAAAGGGGTGAGAAAATGAACTCTGGGTATTGAGGTAAGGAATCCTGTAACAGTAGGTTCTATTGTTGGGTAAATGAATAAAGTCTTACACCATAAGATGGCCAATGGGACTAAAAGAAACTCTGGTCTCTAGCTTAGACAGGTTCTTCCTGATTCTTCTTGCCCTGTTAGCCACACGTGCAAAAAACCCGCCACAGATATGGAAGCTGACAACTATAAATTACCCTTCCCCCCTTCATTTGGGGCTCAGATATTTGGAGAAATAGTCTCCTTTGAGCCCACAAATGTTAAATAAATCTCTGATACACCAAGATCTCCCAGTGCCACTTGGTTTTTCCACCAGCATTCCAGCCTGGTTCCATAACATATTTGGTTCCGTGACTGGGAAACCCAACCAGGCTGGTCCATTGTTGCCACCGGTTTGGAAGAACATCAAGACAGTGACTGAACAAGGAATAGCAAGGGAGAAGGTGCCCCCTGACTGAATTTCAGCAGTCTCCCACTTGGTTGCCTCAGGCAGTATCTGCTCCGCCATTCCCGTCAGACTCCAGAAGACTTGGCAGGTGGGGAGCTGGGCCCGACCTTGGAACCGGTAAGGCTGGGACCCAATCTAATCAGGACCACTTGCTAGAGTGGAAGGGGGACCTGATCACTCACCAGAGACCTCAGAGGTCTCACAGGTAGGAATTCTTTGGGAGGGAATGTAATAAACTCTGGTATATATGTGAGTGTGAATGTGCGACTCATTCTAGCTTGCCTGCCAAGTTCGATTCTGTGGCTCCATGGGCGGGTACCCTTAAGGTCCCCAAAAGTCCACGGAGTCTGAGTGGGTCTGTCTGCCATTCCATGGTGAATGGCACACAGTCTGTGGTGGCATTGGAATAGTTTCCAATTGTAAGTCACAAAGTTGAGACCGCTATGGCTAAGCATCACCTAAGTTCCTTCAGGACATGGCCAGATGGGCATCTGACTGGTCTCCTCATTAGACGAGGCACCCCTTTCATTCTGTCTGTCTTTGTGACTCCACCTCAGGGGAACATTATGGGGTTGGGACAGAGCAAAAAGGGTTTTTTGGGAGACTATGGAATGAAGATAACTCCCGGCACATTAAGTACCCTATGTGAGTTAGAATGGCCCACTTTTGGTGTAAGAGGACCCTCTGAGGGAACTTTGGATGTCCCAACGGTCCACTACAACTGGCATGTTGTCTCCAGAGACCAGGTCACCCTGATAAATTTCCATGCATCGACTCCTGGCTTGAAATTGCCTGAGATCCTCCACTTGGGTATAATTAATCCATAGCAAACAGGGCCAGGCAAAGGTTTTAGCTGCCTTATCTGGAGACTCACCCAGGGAACCTAAGAAGAAACCCACCGCTCCCCTAATATTTGCAGGAGACCTGGAGGAAGATCCCATCTTTCTGCCACCTTATGACTCACCAGGATCCCTCTCCCCTGCCCCTGAGCTTGAAACTCCTCCCCCGTCTGTCTCTCCTCCAGCCCGGGATGTGCCGCCCATCTCTCCTCCCCTCCAGGACCAAGAGAACCCTCCCCCACAAGGACCAGTGGCCAGATTGTGCCCTTGTCCTGGCGCAGATGCTCTCCAGATGCCGGTCCACATCTGCTGGTACCAAGAGGCTCTCCTCCAGGGGATCAGAGCAGGGGCTGGAAAGCCCATGAATATGCCCAGCAGCAAGGGGATTCCCCCAGGGATTATTATGAGGAACTATGCCAGGCTTACACCCTGTTTGCACCCGAGGCACAAGAGAGCCATGACAAAAGGATGGGGAAGGTCTAGCTGCCAAAAGGGGGGAGGCCCAGGAACTCCTTAGCAAAATGTCAAAGAACCTACTGCAAGGAGAAAAGACATTAAAAGAATAAATGTCTCAACCAGGGAAAGTCCCAGAAACCCAGCCTATATCAGGAGGAACTTCGAGAAGGGGATCTTATTGGTCTGCCTGAGATAGAATCAGAATGAAGGGGACACTGACTCTCTCTCTCCCTGTTCCTCTGCCTAATAGATGTGAGGGATTTTCCCTCATTTCCCAGGTTAACAGCTATAATTGGAACCAACTTTGGTTAGTCTACCTCAGGATGGGGACTTTAACAAATGTTCCCAAGCAGTTGCTGAAACTCCATTTGTTCCGGGGAAATTCCTGGTCTTCTCTGGCCTGATGTGGACTCCATATTTCCACTTTCATGGAAAAAAAAAAAAAACATGGTGTCTGCTCCTCTGTCTGAGTTAAGGTTTTGATTTAGGTTTTCCTTCTCTGCCTTCTATTGGCACCTTTCCTCTTCTGCTTTCCCCTCCCCCTGATGTTTCTGCACCAACTTGAGAGTGGTCTACATAACTGGTTCCTATACCCTCCTCAGTGCCTCAGGTACCATTGGCTCCTCCTTCCATCCTCAAGGTCAAGGAGTAAAGTGCACCCTCTTGGACAGCTAGGTCTTTTCCAAATAGAATCAATTGCTAAAGTTTTGATTACTGAACATAGGTTTGTGTTTTTAACTTCTTATTGCAGAGAAATTAAGGCTATTTGGACCTATTGTAAAACATGCTTTGTACTTAATTGGTTAATAAATCTACTATCTAAGAAAATTCTGGTGTAAATACCTCTCAGTTGGTTACTCAGTCCTCAATTGGAGACTAAGGTTTCCTAAGAGCTAAAATTCTGCTAAATGTACTTAAGACTGATGGAAATAAGAAAAGCAACCTTGTATGTAGGAAAGTAATAGGTATGTAAAAAAGATATAAAAAATGAAAATACATGGGGCGCCTGGATGGCTCAGTTGGTTAAGCATCCAACTTTGACTCAGGTCATGATCTCGTGGTTTGTGGGTTCGAGCCCCACATTGGGCTTTGTGGTGACAGCTCAGAGCCTAGAGCCTGCTCCGGATTCTGTGGCTCCTCCTCTCTCTGCCCCTCCCATGCTCATGCTCTGTCACTCTCTGTCTCTCAATAATAAGTAAATGTTATTTTTTTTAATGAAAATACATTTTTGTTGAGGATAGAAGAAAGTAATTTTGTCCTAAATGATACTGGTTATTTGGAGAGAAATGGCTTTGGGACAAAGTTCAAAGGCAAAGAAAAGTTGTCGAAAGTTCATGAAGGGAAATCTTTGGAAAGAAATTTTATGTGTGCTCAGGATGGACTAAGGTTGAGATGAATGGAATTTTAAAAGTACACTGGTATCTGTTTGAGATTCTGCTTTTCTCTCTGCTAAAATGACAAAGTTTTCTTGGACTGTTGATCTGCTCTTGATAAGACAATGCAAACAAAGGCTTGTCTTCCAGGAAAACCAAAGTTTTAGGTTTCATCTTTATCAGGTCTTTGATTACTTAGTTAAAACTTCTCAATGTTAAAGGAGATAGGTTTTGGTAACAACTATATAATGCTATACATTCACCTTTAGGATCTTTTATTGCCACCTTCGTTGAATAAATAAAATTTTAAGATTTGTAATTGTTGGAGAAGTGAATAAAGTACGTCAAAGATGGCCAACAGGGCTAAAACAGACTCTGGTCTCTAGCTTAGAGATGCCTCTTCCGGGTTCGTCTTCCTTTGCTGCACACGTGAAAACCCCCACGAATATGGAAGCTGATGACTATAAATTACCCTCTCCACTTGCATTCAGTGATCAGAACTTTGGAGAAACAGTCTCCTCTGAGCCTGCTGGTGTTAAATAAATCTCTGATACACCAAGTGTCCCACCAAGTGTCACCAAGTGACTGATCTCCCAGTGTCCCTTGGTTTTTCCACCAGCATTCCAGCCTGGTTCCCTAACATATTTGGTTCCCTGACCTGGAAACCCAACCATGCTGGCCTATTGTTGCCACAGGTTTGGGAGAACGGCAAGGTGGTGAAGAAGTGAGGGATCACAAGGGAGAAGGCACACACCCTGCCTGAATTTCCATAGTCTCCTTCTCAGTTGCCTCAGGCAGGCCCGGCTCCGTTGTTCCTGCCAGACTCAAAGAGACCTGGTAGATGAGGACCTGGACCCGATGTCGGAACCGGTAAGGCTGGGGCCCCAAAGAAGGCCCACCCAAAAGGGTGGAAGGGGGACCTGATCAATCCCTGGAAGCCTTAATAGGTCTCACAGGTAGAAAATTTTGTGGGAGGGAATGTAATAGACTCTGGTGTGTGTGTGTGTGTGTGTGTGTGTGTGTGTGAGAATGTGCAGCTCGGTCAGGCTTGCCAGCCGAGTTTGAATTTGTGGCTTCACGGATGGGCACCCTTAAGGTCCCCAAAAGGCTATGAAGTCTGAATGGGCTCTCTTATGTTCTGGTGAGAGTATAAGGGCTAGGGCAGTATCAGATCAGATTCCAATCACAAGTCACAAAGCTGAGTCCACTACGGCCACACCTCACCTAAAGTTTCCCTCGGGAATGTGACCAGAGGAGTATCTGATTGGTCCTCTCATCTGAGGGGATACCCTCCCTTTGTCTGTCTTTGCGACACTGAACACAAGAAAGAAATTAATAATGGGATCAAAACAGAGTAAGCCTACGATTTTAGAAGTCATGCTCAAAAATTTAAAAAGGAATTTTCAGGCAATTATGGGGTGAAAATGACACCCAGGAAGTTAAGGACCTTTTGTGAACTAGAATGGCCCATATTCAATGTAGGATGGCCCCCAGAAGGGACATTAGATGCTCAAATAGTGCACTGGGTTTGGCTAATAGTCACTGGGAACCCAGGCCACCCTGATCAATTTCCATACATTGACTCCTGGCTTGAAATTGCCTGAAATCCCCCGTCTTGGGTGTGATTCATCATTAGCAAACAGAGGCAGGCAAAGGTTTTAGCCACTTTATCCGGAGGCTCACCCAGGGAGTCAAAGAAGCAACGCACTGCTCCTCTAATATTTAAAGGAGACATGGAGAAAAATATTGTCTTTCCACCTCCTTATGACTCGTCATGCTCCCTCCTCCATCCCCCTGAGCTTGAAACTCCTCCCCCATCTGTCTTTCCGCCTCCATGGCTGCAATTGGCGCCACCACTGCCACCGCAGTCCCCTTGGCAGTCAGTGCTGCCCATCTCCCCTCCCCTCTTGGATGCAGAGAACCCTCCCCCACAGGGGCCAGCAACCAGACTGTGCCCCAGACCCAGACCTAATGCTCTCCAAATGTCGATAAGGGAGACGAGAGAGCCTGAAAGACAGAATGAGGATGGAACAGTCCAGCCCAGCCTTTCCATGATGTATTATCAGCCTTTCTTTACAACCGACCTCCTCAATTAGAAACACAACACTCCATCATACTCTGAAAAGCCACAAGCAATGGTCAACTTGATGGAGTCCCTCTTCCAGACCCACCGACTGACTTGGGAAGATAGTCAACAGTTACTCTGTACTCTGTTTAATACAGAAGAAAGAAGAAGAATGAGAGAAACACAACAATACCTAGAAGACCACACACCTCTGGGGATCAATGACCCTGCTGTATGGGCTCAAGCTGCCGGGCCTCAAGAATCCCCAACATGGGATTTCACCACAGAAGAAGGACAGACCCACATCTGAAGATACCAGAAAGCCCTCCTTTGGGGAGTTCAAGCTGGAGCCAAAAAGCCCATGAATGTGGCCAAAATATCATCAGTCACACAGCATCCTGGGGAGTCTCCCGGAGACTACTGTAAAAAATTATGTGACGCATACTGTGTATACACCCCATTTGACCCCGAGGCACCAGAAAGTGAACAGATGGTAAATACCTCTTTTGTGGCACAGGCTGCCCCTGATATCAGAAGAAAACTCCAGAAGCTGGAGGGCTTTCCAGGATGAATATCACTCAGCTGATAGAGGTCACCCATAAAGTTTTCATGAACTGAGAAGTCGCAGCTGAAAGATAAGTGGAGAGAAGACTACAAAATAAGGCCACCCTTCTCTCACCAGCACTAAAAGAAACAGACACTGCAAAGATGGCAAGACCCCAACCACCAAAAGGGGGGAAGCCCAGAGCCCCCTTAGCAAGAGACCAATGTGCATACTGCAAAGAGAAGGGATACTGGAAGAATGAATGTCCAAATTGGAAGGGGCCCTCAAAACCCAGCTGATATCAGGAGGAACCTCGAGGAAAGAACCTCATTGGTCTGGCTGGGGTAGAATCAGACTGAGGAGGACCAGCCTCTTTCTCTCTTGGCCCCCGTGAACCCACAGTCAAAACGAAGGCAGGGGGCTGAACAATAACTTTCATGGTTGACACTGGGGCTGAATACTCCCTTGTTACTTCCCCAGTGGTGCCATTAAGACAAAAGATGGCAAACATATTTTGGGATACTGGGACACGGGTGATGTAGCAACCCTTCTGTCAATCTCAACAATGTGAACTTGGGGGTCACAAGGTCCAGCATGAGTTCCTCTACTTACCTGACTGCCCGATTCCTCTCCTGGGCAAAGATCTCTTCAAACTTGGGGCACAGATAACTTTTGAACCCACTGGACACACTGGCCTCCAATTAAACCCAAGGCAGAAGGAAAACCTGATCTTGGCGATTACCCTGCCAAGGGAAGAAGAATGGAGACTATTCTGTGCCCAGACCTTACCCTGTAGCCCTTCAGAATTCAGGCTTACATTCCCCTCTATATGGGCTGAAGATAACCCATCTGGACTAGCTTGGAATCGGGCCCCCCCGTCATTGTTGACCTATCCCTGGAGCCCAACCTCAGAGACAAAGGCAGTACCCACTTCCACTCGAGGCTAGAATGGGTATACAAGAGCACCTGACCAAGCTCAGAGAAGCAGGTATTCTAATTGAGTGCCAATTGGCTTGTAATACCCTGTTCTTGCCAGTCAAGAAGCCAGGAGGAGGATACTGACCAGTACAGGATTTGAGGGCCATTAACAAAGTGACTGTTTCCTTACACCTAGTGGTTCTGAACCCGTATACTCTCCTCAGCCAAATTCTGGGGTCAGCCAGTTGGTTTACATGCCTCGACCTAAAGGATGCTTTCTTCTGCCAATGCCTGACTCCTCAAAATCAACCATTGTTTGCCTTTGACTGGATTGAGCCTGTTACACGGTGCCACATGCAGCTGACCTGGACACAACTTCCCCAAGGTTTCAAAAACTCGCCCACTCTTTTTGGAGAAACACTAGCTGCAGACCTCACCAACTTTCTGAGGGAAACCACAGGGTGTATCCTCCTCCAATAGGTAGACAACCTCTTCTTTGCCAGAGACACCCAAGAAGACTGTATGAAAGGTACCAAGGCCCTCCTGCAGCTCTTATCTTACTCTGGGTACCAGCCTCTTGGAAAAAGGCACAGATTTGTCAGCAGCAAGTCTGATACTTAGGCTTCCTGCTCACAAAAGGAAAAAATAACTAGGGCCAGAAAGGAAGAAAGTTATCACCACACTGCCACAGCCCCAAACAAAACGAGGCTTGCATGAATTTTTAGGGGCCACAGGGTTCTGTCGCATTTGGATTCCCAGATTCTCAGCCATACCAAGGCCACTGTATGACCTGTAGGGAGGGCCAGACTGGGAGCCCCTAGCATGGACTGAGGAGGCAAGGGCTGCTTTCACAGAAATAAAGTTGGCTCTGGGACGAGCCCCAGCCCTGGGTTTGCCTGGAATAGAAAGGCCTTTAACTTCTTCATACATGAAAAGGACAAAATAGCCCTTGGAGTGCTCAATCAGAGCATGGGGCCTTGGCAATGGCCAGTGGCCTACCTGTCAAAAACAGTTGATCCTGTGGCTTCAGGATGACCACCGTGCCTCAGAGTGCTGGCAGCCACAGTCCTGTTCATCAAGGAGGCAGACAAACTCACACTGGGACAAATATTTAATGTTAAGGTCCCACACGCAGTTATGTCCCTCATGAGCACCCAAGGATATTGTTTTCTCTCCAATTCTCGGCTGACACAATACCAAGGCCTTCTCTATGAAAACCCAATGGTCACTCTCGAAACAGTAAGAACACTAAACCCGGCCACCTTCCTTCCCATGGAAGAGGCAGAACCCGACCATGACTGTTCCAAAGTAGTGGATGAAGTCCATGCCAGCTTCCCAGACCTCCAAGACCAGGCTATAACAAGTCCAGAGATCACCCTGTTCAGCGATGGGAGCATCTATTTATAAGAGAGCAGCTGAAGAGCAGGATATGCGGTAACCACAACCACTGAAGTTCTGTAAGCCAAGGCATTACCGGAAGGATGGTTGGCAGAACGAGGTGAACTGTACACCTTAACCTGAACCCTCATCCTTAGCAAAGGTAAACGAGTTAACATCTATACTGATTCTCTGTATGCTTTCACTACTGTGCATGTACACAGGGCCATCTATAAAGAAAGATGCCTCCTTACTGCTGCAGGGAAAACTATCAAAAACAAAGAAGAAATACTAAAGCTTCTTGAGGCCGTATGGCTGCCAGACAAGGTAGCTATCCTACACTGTAAGGAACATCAGAAAGGAGACGACCCCATAACTCAAGGAAATCGCCTGGCCTACAAAACAGCCAGAGCAGCCACCTGTGGTGACCCAGTTGAAGCTCCTACCTACACTATGACTCTTGTGCCCCAGAGGGAAGCCTCCCCACCCCTGTACACAAACAGAGAAAGAAGATGGGCCTCCACCGGAAGGGGCATACTAAGCAAAGAGGGATGGTGGGTCATGCCAAATGGACACATCTGTGTCCCGTCGTCTATGGGGAAACACTTAGTGAAGGAATATCACCAACTCACCCACCTAGGAACAACTGCACTAGAGGCCCTCCTCAAAAAGAACTATTATATCAGCCAGCTGCCAACATTATACCAAGCTGTCAGTGAACAATGTGTAACGTGTGCCAAAAACAATGCTTGGTCAGCTCCACGGCCCCTGCCTGGCACACAAAGGATGCAGGCTGCCCCTTTCGAAGACTTAGAGGTGGACTTTACCAATACAACCAAATAAAGGTTTCAGGTACCTTCTTGTAATAATCTGCACATATTCGGGATGGGTCGAAGCATTCCCGACCAGAATGGAACAAAGTCGCAAAGTGGTCAAAGCTCTTCTATGGGAGATTTTGCCTAAGTTTGGTCTACCTTTAACCATACACGGTGATAATGGACCTGCATTTGTGGCAGACTTATACAAACCCTAACAAAATCCCTCAACATTACCTAGAAACTGCACACTGCTTAACGACCCCAGAGTCAGGGAAAGTAGAGCAAATGAATCACGCCCTCAAGGAAACCCTGGCTAAGTTCCACCAAGAGACTAATCTCCCATGGCCAGATTTATTACTGCTGGTCCTCCTGCATGCCCGATGCATGCCTGGGGCACTGGGATTCTCCCCTTTTGAGTTATTATATGGGCGACCCCCCCCCCATGTTTAGGAAAACTCTCAGGAGACCTACACCAGATTGGAGAGAAGGGAATAAGAGAACAGCTCCAGACCTTGGAGGCAGTCCTAAATAAGTTACAGAAATACACCATAGAGAGAGCCCCAATTTCCTTAGAGACCCAAGTTCACCCCTTTTAGCCAGGAGACTCTGTGTGGGTCAAAGATTGGAAGAGGGAACTTCTTAGACCACGGTGGTCTGGGCCTCATACTGTTATTCTAACAACTCCTACAGCCCTTAAAGTTTCAGGTATTACTCCATGGGTCCATCACTCCAGAGTTAAGAAGGCCATCACAGAAGAACCCACAACCTGGTGAAGTGATTCAGATCCAGTCAACCCACTTAAACTGACCCTCAAAAGGGAAACTGGCTCCTGAGACCTCCAGCCCTGCCCCAGTCACACCCCGGAAGCTGGCTGACCTGTGCATGGCAGAAGCTTGAGGAATCAATGCTTGAACCTAGTCCAAGGGTTTGGATGCAACTCTGCCAGCCCTTGCCCCTTACTGGTGTCACAGCCCTGATCTTACTTCTTACTGTTGGGCTGTTAAAGACTGCACCAACAAGCTGGACATGAGACAAAAGATACGTGCCGGGTCTCACATACCTCCTCTTTATGGGAGGATTATTAAGTATTGCCTGTATACTATGATAACCTCTCTCACCCTCACAACTGATGCTTACACACTTTGCCCCCAGAATTGTTATATGACAATAAGGGGGTCAAGGGCGTTCAGTGCCTTCACCTCATTCCACAAAGATTGCCACAAGGGAGAAACACCCACTTTCTGTCAGTCACCCGGTGCTCCAAGGACTAAGTATTAGACCATAGAGATAACCCAAAATGTCAGGAACCCATGTCACAACAAAGGCCTTCAGATAGGGAAACAAGCTTGCTACACATACCTTCCTCAATGGGGGTTCTCCAACGAGGGAAGGGTGCAAGACAGGACCCTTCAAAAAGTTATAAAGGATACCCAGGATAGGGTAATACAAGCCATAAAGGTGACCACTCCCTTGGCAGCCTACCATGATTTGAAACTTTCAGCCCTCAATCAGATGCTTACCAATTCCTGACTCCAGCGTTGGGCCAACACTACAAGTTCTCCATAAAATAGATAATCACAGCCAAACCTGCTGGATGTGCTTGCCCCTTAGCCGAAGGGCTTACTTAGCCACTCCCATCCCTTTGACCTGGGAATATCCTGAAAATCTCAAAACCAACACCTCTGTCTTAATTGGACTCCTGGCCACTGGGGTCCATCTCACAAATGCTGACAATCTAATCTGTACAGTCCCTGAAGGTATGAATGGTACCTCTCTATGTGGAAGAAATATAACCTTAAAGATAAATACAACTGTATGTTCAACCCCAGGGCTGTTCTATCTGTGTTTTAATTTGTCCTATGGATGCTTAGAGGCCAAGTGGACTCAGATATGTTATTCTGTCTTCCTAAACCCAGAGATATCTGTATACTCTGAAGATCAGCTCCTACCAGCCTTTAGCCCCAAGTCCCGGGCTAAACAGGCAGTCCTTCTACCCGTTCTGATAGGCACAGGAATTGGGACAGGAATAGGAACTGGAATGGGGGCATAGGTTCATCTATAGGACTATACCATAGACTATCTCAAGAGATAAATGAAGACATGGAACAGGTGGCAGATTCTCTGGTAACCTTACAAAAGCAAATAAACTCTCTGGAGGCAGTGACCCTACAAAATAAGCAAGGCTTTGACCCCCTCATTAAAAAAAAAAAAAAAAAAAAAAAAAAAAAGGAGGGACTTGCATCTTTATGGGGGAGGAATGTTGCTATTTAATAAACCAGTCAGGAATAGTTACAACTAAGGTTAAGGAACTCAAGGAAAGAATTCAAGGTAGACAACAGGAAAGTATCAAGCAATGGAAAGGATGGGATCTCATGGATTGGGCATCCTGGCTTCCTGCCCTGGTCGGGCCCCTCCCCTTTTCCATAATTTTACTTGTATCCATTGGCCACTGTATACTGAATGCTGTGGTACGCTTTATTGAAAACACTGGTGCTCACCAAACTACTGCAGGTATCAGCCTTCCAAGAGTACCAACCTGTAAAACCTAAAGGTGATGCCTACTAAAAGTTTTTTTTTTTTTTAAGGCATCAAAGAGGGGAATGTTGGAGAAGTGAATAAAGTACACTAAAGATGGCCAAAGGGGCTAAAACATACTCTGGTCTCTAACTTAGAGACCCCTCTTCTGGGTTCTTCTTCCTTTGTTTGCTGTGCACTCGAAAATCCCCAAAGATATGGAAGCTGATGAGTATAAATTACCCTCCCCACTTGCATTTAGCACTTAGACCTTTGGAGAAACAGTCTTCTCTGAGCCCACAGGTGTTAAATAAATCTCTGATCCACCAAGATCTCCGAGTGTCCCTTGGTTTTTCCACCAGAGTTCCAGCCTGGTTCCATAACATACAGATCTGTAATCCTATTTAGGATGTACTTATAACTTCCTAAGATTTTAACAAACTCTCCAGGATTTAAGTGGTCAATGAAGTCTTCTTGAACAATTAGGCCCTTTTATTTGGGATGCTGTTACTTGGAAAAGCACTGTAGTACAATGGTAAACCTTAGGTAGTATTGCACAGGTAAATGCTGTAACTGCCCAAATATATATGCAATTCCTAAAGTTTTAATGTTTTGGTATAAGGTCATCACTTAATATTCTGATTACTTGAAGTATTATGTGTCACAGAAATAACCGAATTTCTTTGTCAATTGCATCATAATGAACTCTCATCAGATCTTTAATAATGACTATTTCTGAGATTTTGTCATTTATAATTGTTCTTATTCTCTCACAAAACGTGTTTCTTCTTCAAAGAGATTTATAAAAAGGACTTTGGGGATAAATACAGGTATTCAACATCTTTACGATTAATACTAAAATGAGTAAGAATTTCCAGAACTAAAAAGCTGCATTCAAATTGAACAAGAATTAGAAACATGGGATTAAATGAACTGACGAAGATTATAGTTTTGTGATTCTTGTTGAAAATATTGCTGGTTTTCTAATGTTTGTCCTTCCAGATTAAGGAAATTTTCTCTTAAGATATCTATGATATACAGAAATGGCATAAAGTATTCATTTATACACTGAAGCATTTATCTTTTCTCTCTGCATGACTCCCCTGAAATGCAAAACCTCTCAGTGAGTATTCTTTCTTTGATGGAAATTACAATTGTTTGCATAAGTTCAATAAGAATCTGTTCATCTTGTAACAGGTCACCATTGGAAACACTGGTTATTTTACCAAGGCTTTGACTGGAATGTCATATTTGAGAGTGACATTCATAGGCTCAGATATGACCAGACAGCTTTGAGGAACCTAGGTTGGCTTTATGAAACATGGAGTCATAAAGCCCCTTGGAAATATTAACCTGATACCTTGCTTACAGATTTCCCAGCAGCCTCACCAGGTGAGTAAAGAAGGTCACTTCCTGGCAGGTGCAGGAACCTCAGGATATCTTGGGGACCTCATGAAGAGGAATTTGCCCAATTCTACAGGTATTGCAGGCCTGTCTGATGGCAAGTATTTGGCTTGGCTTCTGGCTTGGAGAGGCTACTAAAAAAAAGTTCAACCCAGAGATTCCTTATAAAAGTTTTCAGCAAAGCAAACTTTAAAAGATCCTCATGATCAACCACTATTCTTGCTGAGCTTATGTAAATAATTAGGCCAGGTTTGTTAAGACTCGACTTGTTCTACAGCTGCATTGGTCTCAATTTGGCTATCTCTGGAAAGTGGGGTTTTTAGAAAGAAAAACTATGTTTCAACAATGTACTGTTATGGATGTTAAATTCTAGCTCTGATTGTCTTTAAATGTTTGTTGTTTGCCTAAACTAAACAACTTGAGGTAAACTTCAGAAAAATTGTCACAGTATTTCATGTATAGACAATCTTCTATGCTTGTTATTCTGTGGAGATAATAATAAGACCGCATGGGCATATGATTATTTCAACAACTGGAAAACAGGATGGATGTCAAAATATGCAAACCATATCTTCCCTAAACCTGATCTGACAGTTACCAGAAACCCGCCCCTTTTGAAAACTTGGAGGTGGACTTTACAGATATACAACCAAATAGAGGATTCAGTTTCAGGTATCACCCCATGGGTCCATCACTCCAGAGTTAAGAAGGCCAACTCAGAGGACCTTGCAACCTGGTGAAATGATCCAGATCCAGTAAACCTGCTTAAACTGACCTTCAAAAAGACACTAGCCCCTGAGATCTCCCACCCTGCTCCAGCCACACCCCAGAAGCTGGCTGGCCTGCTCATGGCAGAATCTTGAGGAATCAATATGTGGACTGAGCCCAGGGGTTTGGATGCAACTCTGCCAGCCCTTCCCCCTTACTGGTGTCAGAGCTCTGATCTTGCTTCTTGCTGTTGAGCTAATAGAGGCTGCACCAACAAACTGGACGTGGAATGGATGGCAGACTCCCTGGTAACCTTACAAAGCCAAATAAACTCCCTGGAAGCAGTGTCCCTCCAAAATAGGTGAGCCCTCGACCTCCCCACCTCAGAAAAAAGAGGGACTTGTATCTTTCTAGGGGAGGAATATTGCTATTTTGTAAACCAATTAGGAAGAGTCAGGACTAATTAAAGACTTCAAGAAAAATAATTCAACATAGATAACAGGAAAATATCAGTCAATAGAGAGGATGGAATCTCACAGATTGGGCATCCTGGCTCCCTGCCCTGGCAGGGCCCCTCCCTTCTATAATTATACTTGTGACCATTGACTCCTGTATACTAAATACCCTGGTATGTTTTATTGAAAAAACTGTTGCTCACCAAACTGCAGCACGTATCTTAGCCCTCCAAGGGTACCAACCCTTAGAGCTAAAAAGTGATGCCTAATAAAATATTTTTAAAAAGGCATCAAGGGGGCAATGTTGGGAAAATGAATAAAGTTTTACACCATAAGATGGTCAATGGGACTAAAAGAAGCTATGGTCTCTAGCTTAGAGACCCCACTTCCAGGTTCTTTTTGCTTTGTTTGCCACACGCTTGAAAACCTGCCACAGATATGGAAGCTGACAACTATAAATTACCCTTTCCCCTTCATTCAGGGCTCAGATCTTTGGAGAAATAGTCTCCTCTGAGCCTGCCAATGTTAAATAAATCTCCAATCCACCAAGATCTCCAAGTGCCGCTTGGTTTTTCTGCCAGCGTTCCAGCCTGGTTCTGTAACACTATGTTTCTAGTAATTTATCCATTTATTCTAGGTTATCCAATTTATTGGCATATAATATTCAATAATAGTGCCTTTTAATCCTTTTTATATATGTGACATAAGTTGTAATGTTTCCTCTTTCATTTCTGATTTTAATTATTTGAGTATTCTCTCTTTTTTTCTCAGTCTATCTAAGGGTTTGTCTATTTTATAAATGTTTTCAAAAATATCAGCTCTTCTTTTTTTATTGTTTTAATTAACATATTATTCTAGTTGCAGGTGTGCAACATAATTGCTTTATATTTATTTGAATATATTGTGAAATAATGGCCACAATAAGCCTAGTTAATATCCATCAACATACACAGTTACAATTTTTTTCTTCTGATAAGATTTTTTAAAGATCCATTGACTTAGCAACTCCTCAATGTGCAATTCAGTATTGTTGACTATAGTCACTATGCTGGATATTATATTTCCATTACTTATTCACATTACAACTGGAAATTTGTACCTTTTGACACCTTTCACCCATTTTTCCGACTCCTCCCCACCAGCCCCTGAAAACCACCAACATGTTTTCTGGACCTATGAACTTATTTCTTTTTAAATTTCACATATAAGTGTTCTCATACACTATTTTTCTTTTTCTAGCTGAGTTATTTCACTTAGCATAAACAAACTTGAGGTTTATCCATGTTGTTGCAAATGGCAGAATTTTATATCTTAAGGCTGAATATATACAAAATCAGTTTCCTTATCAACTCATCTACCCAATAGATATTTATGTTGCTACTACATCTTATCTATTGTAAATAATGATGCAGGAATCATGAGGATGTATATATCTTTTCAAATTGTATTTTTGTTTACCTTGGATAAGAACTCTGAAGTAGAATCGCTGGATCATATAGTAGTCCTATTTTTAATTTTTCAAAGAACCTCCTTTCTTTCTATGAAGGAAATTGAAGAAGATACAAAGAAATGGAAAAATATTCCATGCTCATGGATTGGAATAATAAATATTGTTAAAATGTCAATACTACCCAAAGCTATCTACACATTCAATGTGATCCCAATCAAAATTGCACCAGCATTCTTCTCGAAGCTAGAACAAGCATTCCTAAAATTTGTATGGAACCACAAAAGACCTCAGATAGCCAAAGTAATATTGAAGAAGAAGACAAAAGCTGGAGGCATCAAAATCCCAGACTTTAGCCTCTACTCCAAAGCTGAAATCATCAAGACAGCATGGTATTGGCACAAAAACAGACACATAGATCAATGGAATAGAATAGAAACCCCAGAACTAGACCCACAAAAGTATGGACAACTAATCTTTGACAAAGCAAGAAAGAATATCCAATGGAAAAAAGACCATCTCTTTAACAAATGGTGCTGGGAGAACTGGACAGCAACATGCAGAAGAATGAAACTAGACCACTTTCTTACACCATTCACAAAAATAAACTCAAAATGGATACAGGACCTGAATGTGAGACAGGAAACCATCAAAACCCTAGAGGAGAAAGCAGGAAAAAACCCGTCTGACCTCAGCCGCAGCAATTTCTTACTTGACACATCTCCAAAGGCAAGGGAATTAAAAGCAAAAATGAACTATGGGGACCTCATCAAGATGAAAACTTCTGCACTGCAAATGAAACAATCAACAGAACTAAAAGGTAACCGACAGAATGGGAAAAGATATTTGCAAATGACATATCAGACAAAGGGCTAATATCCAAAATCTATAAAGAACTCACTAAACTCCACACCTGAAATGAAAATAATCCAGTGAAGAAATGGGCAGAAGACATGAAAAGACATTTCTCTAAAGAAGACATCCAGATGGCAACAGGCACATGAAAGGATGCTAAACGTCACTCCTCATCAGGGAAATACAAATCAAAACCACACTGAGATACCACCTCACACCAGTCAGAGTGGCTAAAATGATCAAATCAGGAGACTATAGATGCTGGAGAGGATATGGAGAAACGGGAACCCTCTTGCACTTTTTGTGGGTATGCAAACTGGTGCAGCCACTCTGGAAAACAGTGTGGAGGTTCCTTAAAAAATTAAAAATAGATCTACCCTATGAGCCAGCAATAGCACTGCTAGGAATTTACCCAAGGGATACAGGAGTACTGATGCATAGGGGCCCTTGTACCCCAATGTTTATAGCAGCACTCTCAACAATAGCCAAATTATGGAAAGAGCCGAAATGTCCATCAACTGATGAATGGATAAAGAAATTGTGGTTTATATACACAGTGGAATACTACTTGGCAATGAGAAAGAATGAAATATGGCCTTTTGTAGCAACGTGGACGGAACTGGAGAGTGTTATGCTAAGTGAAATAAGTCATACAGAGAAATAAAGATACCATATGTTTTCACTCTTATGTGGATCCTGAGAAACTTAACAGAAGACCATGGGGGAGGGGAAGGAAAAAAAAGTTAGAGAGGGAAGGAGCCAAACCGTAAGAGACTCTTAAAAACTGAGAATAAACTGAGGGTTGATGGGGGGTGGGAGGGAGGGGGAAGTGGGTGATGGGCATTGAGGAGTGCACCTTTTGGGATGAGCACTGGGTGTTGGATGTAAGCCAATTTGACAATAAATTTCATATTTAAAAAAAAAATAAGAACCTCCATACAGTCTTCTATAGTGGCTGCATCAGTTTACATTTTCTATTCCCATAAAATGGTGTACACATGTTCCCTCTTCTCCGCCTTCTCACCACCACTTGTTATTTCTTGTTCTTTGACAATAGCCCTTCTAATAAGTGTTAGGTGATGTCTCATTGTGGTTTTGTTTTGCATTTCCCTGACAAACACCTTAAAGGGAAAACGTCATTTAAATTGAGGCTGATTGGAAGCCAGACCCTCAGGCAGCAGCTTTTAAAAGTATGCAAATATAGAGTTCCTGGGTAGCTCAGTTCATTCTGCATCCCATTATTTATTTCAGCTCAGGTCAGGATATCTTGGTTTCTGAGTTCCCCACTTTGGGCTCGGCACTGAAGGTTCAGAGTCTGCTTGGGATTCTCTCACTCCTTCTCTGCCCCTCCCCTGCTCTCTCTCTCTCTCAAAATAAACAAATAAACTCTTTTAAAAATATATGCATTATATACAGTCCTGAGGGGCCAGAAGCATAAACCCCATTGGCCACCAAATCCAGATAATCTGACAGTGTTCCCTGGGCAACGATCACAAAAATTGCGGCTCCAGATGAGTGTATGGCATCATACTGGGAAATACTGATGAACCAGAGTAAGGCGGAGGTAGAGCACCAAGACAATATCCACAGCCAGCATTCTTGACAGTGGCTCTATGGAGAACTAAATGTGCACAAAATGTGTAGCCTACCCCTCAGTCTGAAACTCCAGGACAAGTTAGGTGGCTTACTTCACAGAGTGACTAAGGGATATGCTTTAGTGTGTTGTCTATGCTGGGCTCTGGGGGTTGGTAAGCTGCCAAGAATCATCCCTCTGGTTGCCACAGACCCTTAGGACCCAAAAATGCAAGCTCCTTTTTCCACTGAAACCAAGTGATTGAGGAGCATCCCCTGGGTGGCAGCCACAAAAGCCAGGCATGAGATGTGTAAAGCTCTCCTTCAGGAGACAAAGATGCTCTGGAGCACAGAAAAGGGGGAGTGGGAAGATAATACCTGCCTCCTGAAGTCTCTGGAAAGGATTACAGTTAGTCCCTAGATGTATGTTTAATTAAATCTTTCCCTGTGGCCACAGCAATGATAATTAACTACTAGCCTTCCTTCAAAGAAATACTGAGCTTTTAGGTCTGTTGATTTTTTGCCGTGCCTGCGGACTGGTAGCTGTTTAAGAACTTTTTCTCCATTGGTTAACAGTCTTGTACGACCCATGTGCATAAGTTCTGCAGGCTATCAGAGCCAGGCAATATAGAGGTGTCCGCTGGCAGCAGTCACCAAAATTGGAGTGCCAGAGAAGGGGGTGATCTTTTCTCTGGGTGACACTGATAATTATAATCCTGTGTGACCAGGAATGCAAGCTCCTCCTGGCCTCCAAAGCCAAGTGATCAAGAAGCATTATCTATGCAGTAGCCACAAAAATCAGGGCACCAGATGCATGTAAAGACTCCCTTCTGGAATGTACTCATGCTCTGGAGCACACAGCCAAGGGAGAACACAAAAAAAGCATTCATCAGTCCCTATACTCGGAGAGTGTTCCAACGGGCTCTTAGGTGTATGTGTTAAATTAGATGACTGCCACTCAGGCTGAGGTTTTAATATAAGCAGGTAAGCCTCTTTCATTTTAAGTCTGTGTGTAATTGTCTACCTTTGAGCTGGGCCCCGGAGCAGGTAAGTACAATGACATGAATGGATTATAGGCATTTCTGAGATCATTACAGTCTGTGATCTCAGGATGTGAGCCCCATTGGTTTTCAAAATTAAATTTGGGGGATCTCATCTCTCAAGTGCATGTCTTAAACGTTGGGGTAACCAATATGAAGTTTTAACCATTTGACCCTCAGAGAGAAGCTTCAGGTTTTGAGTTTCCTCCTGATCATGGGTTGCTACACCAAGGATGTGGTTTATGGCAAGATTGTGTCCCTACTTCTCCTACTCACTTTGATGTGGTTTTCTTCCTGTTTGCTCTATGTATAGTCATCACTCAACTGGACTTAAGGTTTTCTTTTTCAGAGGACTTTATTCCATATGTAGCTGCAGACCCAGTGTGTTCATGGGAGGAAACAAATTGAGTTCAGTAACTTTCTGTATCACTATCGTGAACTATAACCAATTTAAAGTCATCCTTTTGTCAATATTTTCTATTGTTTTTCTATTGTCTATTTCACTTATTTCTTCTTTAATCCAGATTATTTCCTTCCTTATATTTACTGTGGGTTTAGTTTATTTTTCTTTTTCTAATATGTTGAGGTATAAAGTTACGTGGATTAATTGAGATCTTTCTTCTTTTCTAATATAGGTGTTTACCACTATAAGCTTCCCTTTGAGTGCTGTTTTTGCTATGTTCCATTAAGTTTTTCCATATGATGTTTTTTTTAATTTTCATTTGTCTCAAGATATTTTCTATTTCTCTTTAGACTTATTCTTTGACCCATTGGTTTTTCAGAAGTGTGTTGTTTAATTTCTACATATTTGTGAATTTCTCAGCAGTTATTCTGCCATTAATTTCTGATTTCATCCCATTGTTAGAAAGTATATTCGGTAACTAAAAATGAATCACAAGAAAAAAATCTAGAAAGAGAGAAATATATAAGGAGTATACATAACATGCTACTAAAGACAGAATGAGTCAAAGAGGAAATAAAAAATACATATTTATAAAAGAAAATAAGACAATGGTCCAAAATATTTGGGATGCAGTAAAAGAAATTCTAAGATTGAAATTTATACCAATAGAGGTCTACCTCAAGAACCAAGAAAAATCTCAAATAAACAATATAACCTTACATGAAAAGTACCTAGAAAAAGAACAACAACACCAAAAAAAAAAAAACCCAAAACTAGTACAAGAAAGGAAATAATAAAGATAAGAGAGGAAATGAATGATATAAAAACTAAAAAGCAACACAACAGATCAATGTAGCCAGAAGCTAGTTTTTTGAAAATATAAACAAAACTGATAAAACATTAGTCAGACTAATCAAAAAAGAAAAAAAAAGAGGGGGGGTGACTCAGAAAACTAAATCAGAAATGAAAGAGGAGAAATTAAAAGAGAATATTATGAAAAAATATATGCCAACAAATTGGAAAACCTAGAGGAATGGATGAATTCCTAGAAATATGTAACATTCCACTAGTGAATCAAGAAGAAATAGAAAATTTGAACTGACATATTACCAGCAACGAAATTGATGCAGTAATTTGACCTGCATCAATTTGGGGTCAAAGATTGACCCCAAACTCCTAACAAACCAAAGTCCAGGACCAGATGGATTCACAGGTGAATTCTACCAAACATTTGAAGAAGAATTTATACTGATTCTTCTTAGATTATTTCAAAATATATGAGAAGGAAAACTATCAAATTCATTCTATGAGGCCAATATCACCCTGTACCAAAATCAGATAAAGACACTACAAAATAAAGAGAACTACAGGCCAATATCTCTGATGAACACAGATGGAAAAATCATCATTAAAATATTAGCAAATCAAATCAAAAAATACATGAAAAATATCATTCACCATGATCAAGTGCGTTTTATTCCCTGGATACAAGAATGTTTCAATATTTGCAAATAAATCAGTGTGGTGCATCACATTAATAAGAGAAAGGATAAAAACAATAAAATCATTCCAATAGATGAATAAAAAAACATTTGACAAAGTACAACATCCATCATGATAAAAGCCCTCAACAAAGTAGTTCTAGAGGGAACATACATCAACATAATAAAGGCCTTATGAGAAAAAGCTACAGTGAACATTACACTCAATGGGGAAAAACTGAGAGCTTTTCTCATAAGGTCAGGAACAGGACAAAGATGTCCACTTTCACCACTTTTATTCAACATAGCACTGGAAGTTCTAGCCACTGCAGTCAAAAACATAAAGAAAGAAAACACATCCAAATTTCTAGGGAAGAAGTAAAACTTTCACTATTTGCAGATGACATGATTCACTGTATAAAAAACCTTAAAGACTCCACCAAAAAACTACTAGAACTGATAAGTGAATTCAGTAATGTCACAAGATACAAAATCAATATATAGACATCTATTGAATTTCTATACACTAATAATAAAGTAGCAGAAGGAGAAATTAAGAAAGCAATTTCATTTACAATTGCACCAAAAATAATAAAACACCTAAGAATAAACTTAACCAAGGAACTGAAAAACTGTACTCTGAATAAAATAAAACAATGATGAAATGAATTGAATATGGCAAAAACAAATGGGAAGATATTCCATGATCATGAATTGGAAGAACAAGTATTGTTAAAATGTTGATAGTACCCAAGGGAATCTACAGATTTAAAGCAATCAGTATAAAAATACTGGCAGCATATTTCTCAGAACTAGAACAAACAATTCTAAAATTTGTATGGAACCACAAAAGATCTCAGTTAAAACAATCTTGAAAAAGAAAAACAAAGCTGGAAGCATTACAATTCCAGATTTCAAGTTATACCACAAAGCTGTAGTAATCAGAACAGTATGATACTGGCACATAACTAGACAGATAAATCAATACAACAGGATAGAAAGTACAGAGACAAACCCATGATTATATGGTCAATTAATCTTTGATAAAAGAGGCAAGAATATGCAATAGGCACAAGTATCTTCAACAAATGGTGTTGGGAATACTGGACAGCAGCAAGCAAAAGAAAGAAACTGGATCACTTTATTACACCATACACAAAAAATAAATTCAAAATGGATTGAAGACCTAATGTGAGACCTGTAACCATAAAAATCCTAGAAGAGAGGTGCCTGGGTGGCTCAGTCAGTTGAGTGTCTCACTCTTTTTTAGCTCAGGTCATGATCCCAGGGTCATGGGATTGAGCCCCGTGTCAGGCTCCATGCTGAGTGTGGAGCCTGCTTAAGATTTTTTTCTCTCTCTCTCCCTCTGTCTCTATCTCTGTCTCTCTCTGTCTCTGTCTCTCTCTCTGTGTCTCTAAAAAAATCCTAGAAAAGAACACAGGCAGTAACTTCTTTGACATTAGCTGTAGCAATTTCTTTCTAGATGTGTCTCCTGAGGCAAGGGAAACAAAAGGAAAAATAATCTATTGGGACCACACCAAAACAAAATGCTTCTGCACAGCAAGGGAAATAATCAATGAAACTAACAGGCAACCTACATAATGGGAGAAGAATTTTACAAGTGACATATCTGATAAAGGCTTAGTAACCAAAATATAAAACGAACTGATACAACTCAACACCCAAAAACAAATAATCCAATTAAAAATTATCAGAATACTTGAACAGAAATTTCTCCAAAGAAGACATCCAGATGGCCAACAGACACATAAAAAGATGCTCAATATCGCTCATAATCAGAGAAATGCAAATCAAAACAAAATGAGATATCACCTCACACCTGTCAGAATTGCTAAAACCAACAACACAAGAAACAACAGGTGTTGGTAAGGATGTGGAGACACTATTAGAAACAAAGGCATAGGATAAATCTTTCCTGAAAAATAAAATAAGTT
Source organism: Panthera uncia (assembly GCF_023721935.1). Taxonomy (NCBI): domain Eukaryota; kingdom Metazoa; phylum Chordata; class Mammalia; order Carnivora; family Felidae; genus Panthera; species Panthera uncia. The sequence goes on from NC_064817.1 coordinate 75,936,451, forward strand.
GATTCACTTTATATGCCTGATAGTTAACTCAAATGAATAATCAAATATAGCCAGGGGTAAAACCACGTATTTTACTTATTTATTTATTTATTTTTTTCTTGTTTTGTTTTAGTTTCTGAGATTCTTTTTTTCCTGAATATTAAATACTTATTTTGTATCCTTCCTTTTTAAAATTTTCTTGTTTATTTAAATTCTAGTTAGTTAACATACAGTGTAATATTAGTTTCAGGTGTACAATATAGTGATTCAACAATTCTATACATGACCCGGTACTCAACACAACAAATGCACTCCTTATCCTCATTACCTATTTAACCCATCCCCTCACCTACTTCCCCTTTGGTAAGCATCAGTTTGTTTTCTCTAATTAAGAGTGTGTTTCTTGGTTTGCCCCTCTCTCTTTTTCTACCCATGTTCATTTGTTTTGTTTCTTAAATTCCACATTGAGTGAAATCATATATTTGTCTTTCTCTGACTAACTTATTTTGCTTAGCATAATACTCTCCAGCTCTATCCATGTCATTGCAAATGGCTAGATTTCACCTTTTTATGGATGAGTAATATTTCATCGTGTATATATACATCTTCTTTATTCATCAGTCAATGGACACTTGAGCTTTTCCCCTATTTTGGCTATTTTAGATAATGCTGCTATAAACATCAGAGTGTATGTATCCCTTTGAGTTAGTAATTTTGTATCCTTTGGGTAAATACCTAGTAGTGTAATTGTTAGACCATATTGACTTTTTTAGGCACCTCCATACTGTTTTCCATAGTGGCTGCACCAGTTAGCATTCTTACCAGCAAAGCAAGAGGATTCCCCTCTCTCTCTCTCTCTCTCTCTCTCTCTGTATATAGATAGATAGATAGATAGAGATAGATATAGATATAGATATATACATATCTATATATATATATGTTCTATATATGTATATACGTATATATGTATATATATATAGAGAGAGAACATATATAGAGAGAACATAAGTGTATATATATATAGAACATATGTGTGTATACATATATATATGTATATATATATAACAATGCTAGTTTAAACTATTTAATTTAAATCATTTAAGTTAAATGTAGATTTAAAATGAGAACCCATTATCAACACCCAGGTTAATCATGTAGTCCTTGCTTTTGTGGATCTATGTAGTGCATGGGCAAGCTGACCACAAGTGTGACTGCATGCTAGAAGATCAAATTTCACTATTAACTCCTTTGGTTGACAGCAGACAGACCGAAAGTCTCAGTAACAGTGGCAGTTTCTATGTTCATATGCATGAAACTCTGACAGAAAGATGACATAATCATAAAGTGGCAACTCTAAGGATTACTCCATAATCCAATGTGTGTGGCTATAGAACAGATGCAAGCTGGGCTGATGAAAGGCAAAAAAGATAAGTGACCACTTAGTCAAATTCCATGACAGTGTGAAGTACGAAAACAAGTTATTCCATATAATGGAGACTTTCCCAAAGATAGACTATTTCCTTTCTATTTCATTTACATATTACCATGGAGCTTATTATCTTCCTTGGACTTCTATTAGGGATTTCAGACATGACAGCAATAATTTGCTAACAGCATAATTTTCATATTACTAACTCCAATTGTTTGCTTGTTTGTTTAATCTATAAGTTTACCCTTAGTATTAAAGAATGTTTGTAACCTTAAAATAATTTTAATTTGATGTCCGTTTTTTCACCAAATAGTTTATTTCTAATGCCACATATATAAAGCTGAAGAGTAATTGAGAAGACTTACATTGCCTGATGTTGCTGGAGCAAGAATTGAAATTAAAGGGATGTTAGTCAACTTTCAGCCTGTAAGTAGCAAATCATCTTTTGTAAAGAATTAGGAAGATTTTTTTTAATTTGATTTTTCTTCCAAATTTACTTCACAGTGGTATTAATCTATGTATAATTTTTATTCCTTAGAAAGAAATAAAATATTGACACAAGTTTTGTCATAAAACAGAGAACAGAGTATTAACATTAATCAGAATTTGTACAATTTATGGTGAAACGTAAGTGATTTTAGGATCTCCAGTGTTACATGAACAATATAGTTAAAACTATATGTGTGGTACAATGTCAAAAAGCAGTGTTAATTTTTTAAATGTTTATTATTGAAGTATAATTGACATACAATGTTATATTAATTTTAGATGTATAATGCAGCAATTTTACCATTCTATACATTACGCAATGCTCACCATGATAAGTATAGTTACCATCTGTTACTATACAATGTAATTACAATATTATTGACTATATTCCCTGTGCTATACTTTTCCATTTCCATGATTTATTTATTTTATAACTAAACTTCTGTACCTCTTAATCTTCTTCACCTATTTTGCTCACATTTGCACCCCTCCTGTCTGGCAACCAGTATCATTAGTTAAGTAAATAAAGAAGATGTAGTATATGAATGATGGAATATTACTCATCCATAAGAAAGAATGAAGTGTTAATTATGAAGTCAAAATGTAAGAAAGAGATCACAAAGTTTATTTTCTTGCCAACAAAAAATGAATAAAGAAAGAAGGAACCCATATATAAATTTGAGTTTATGAAGCATAAGGCCCATGTAAAATTAAATAGGCTGCATTGGGAACATTTTCTCTTTTTTAAAGTATGATGGAAAATTGACTAACCTGTACATATCTATATTAAACCATCAAGAATCAAGTAGATGTCAAGAAAGACAAAATAGCAACCTCCAAGCTCTACAAGATATTCTACTATGTGAGTTACATGTATTTATAAAAAACACAGTTTATTTTGTAATTAATTCATACTAGTAATTAAGTTTTGGAGGGTTCTTCTAACATTAAAATTTTACCAGAGGATAGAATGGTGGGGTTTTGTACAGGTTTATTTTAATTTGATTAACAACTTTACTTCTATAATGGAAAGTACATTCAAAAAATTGAATCATGTTGAAAATACAGCAATAGTATATTTTTCAGTAACCCATCATGAAATCCCAACAAAGCAGATTTCTGATTTGTGACAAGAATGTAAGTGAAATGATTCTTTGAAACATCTGGGGGAAACTTTGTCTTTTCTTATTCCTTTGAATCTACATATGAACATTTTTTTTTCACCCAATTTGTTATGAGTATAGTAATTAAGCAATATTGATGGTGAAAACTCTTCTCTTAGAGACGATTAAAGGTTTTCAATAGTTCATAGACCAATACTTTCTAATTTAATTTTGAAGGACTTTTTAACTACTTGGTTCTCCAAAATGGATGCTTATGAAACATTTGAAGGTTTTCACTCTATGGCCCAAGATACACAGAATTTTTATTAAATGCACATGATAAAAATGTAATTCATTCAATTTCATTTTTTGTATGAGCTTGGAATATATTTTTAATATAATTTATTGTGAAATTAGCTTACATACAACACCCAGTGTTCATCCCAACAAATGCCCTCCTCAATGCCCATCACCCTGAATTTCTGAACATGATTCCTGGATCGTGGTATTATGTTTTAGTTAGATGAATTATTTTGAAAGGTTGCTGAAATAAGAAAATTGTTTTATGTAGGTTTAATCAAATATTGTGAATTTTAATAAGTCTATCCCAAATAACTTAATGAGCTTCATCAAACTATTTTTGGGAGCTTTCTGAACTTTACCTTAGCAAGAAAAATGGTTTAAAATTTCTGATTTTAAGTTAAAAAAAAGAAAGTTAAAAAGACAGTGTTAATTTAGCAAACCCTTAACAAATACCTACTAAAAGGCACACATATATATCTTCAATGTTTATTTTTGAGAGAGAGAGAGAGAGAAATATAGAGACAGAGCATAATCGAGGGAGAAGCAGAGAGAGAGGGAGACACAGAATCCAAAGCAGACTCTAGGCTCTGAATTGTCAGCACAGAGCCTGATGCGGGGCTCGAACCCACGAACCATGAGATCATGACCTGAGCCGAGGTTGGACGCTTAGCTGACTCAGCCACCCAGGCGCCCCTAAAAGGCACATAATTTTAGGTTACTTTTACTTAGGGGCTGCAAAGAATGATGGAAAAAAAATCATCCTCACTAGAAATTTATTGTAAAGTACATATACATGGAAATGCTTACTGTAAGGAAGAAATAAAGTGAAGATATAAGTACATAAAGAGTACATAAGTAGTTCAAAAACTAGAGCAGGATAGACTGTGGAAAGTGCTTAAAATAAGTATATTTATATTGTACCTAGGTAGGGCAGAGTACCTCTGGAAGGGGAATATGTTCACGGAATACTCTACAGTGGAGATTTCACTTCAAGTGGACCTTACAGGACAGGTAGAGTTTAGAAAAAGAGAATTATCATCAGTCTTTATCAGTGAATAACTTTTATTTAAAACAAATTTTAATGTTTGTTTTGTTTATTTTTGAGAGACAGAGCATAAACAGAGGAGGGTCAGAGAGAGAAAGAGACACAGAATGCGAAGCAGGTTCCAGGCTCTGAGCTACCAGCACAGAGCCTAACGCGGGGCTCAAACTCACAAGTCATGAGATCATGACCTGAGTTGAAATTGGATGCTTAACAGACTGAGCCACCCAGGTGCCCCAAGATTACTTTTCTTTTAAAGATAAATCTCAACAAAAGCTTATGAACAAAACATAATTCATTTGCTCTTATTATATGGTCAATGACTATAAACCTAGCTTTACTCATTGCTGGAACTCAGGGGATCAAATAATGACATTAAACCATCTCAATGTATTGTCCTTGCTTTCTTTTTCTTAGCATCATTTTCAGTCAGGTGGTCCCTAGCAGCTTCAGATTTAGATCACAACAGCTTTCTACTACTAGAGGAAAGGGAGAATGAAACTCTCAATATTCTCAATACAAGTGTCAGGATGAAATTTCATTGGTCTATATTAGATCTTGTCCTCAATTTGAACAAATCACTGTGGCAGAGCAATTTAAATGATTAACCACACCTGAGTTATATCCTAAATTTTGGGGGCCAAAAATACAGGTAGAAACATTATCAGTCAAACATAGAACATCCATTACCGAAAGGATGTGAAACTGGATATCTAGTAGAGAAATAAAAGTCTTCACATAGTGTGACCTTGGGAAAGTTGCTTAACATATCTGAAACCAAATTTTCTCATCTAAAGAAGAAAATGACATAACTAACAAAGTTATTATAAGGATAAAATTTTGTGTTGTGTATAAAGCTTCAGGAAATTAGTATGCTGTGGTAACATCTTTTCCCTTATATGTAGTACCTAGGAATTCCAGGATTCTGGTTTGGCCTAACACCAATGTTGACACAGAGAAACACATGCAGACACACACACACACACGCGCGCACACACACACACACACACAATCATACAAACAGAAAGCCTCCTGGATGATATGATAAATGGAGATAATGCTATAATATATGGCTCAGAAGTATTTCCTGAGGGAATTCTCTCAGTCATTACCTTTATACTTCATCAAACTGAGGCAAAATTGATGCTCCGAGTCTCAAAAATCTCAGCTTTAGAAACTATTAGTTTAATACCAAAAAAACTTTAAAACACTGTTAGCAATTCTCAAGTTACTCTTAAAATTGAAATTGTTTTTATAAAAATAGTTTCATTTTCTATGATTACTATCTTAGTCTATAATGTGGAAGCTATGGAAAAGCATATTAAGCCTAAGAAATTCTGTATATTAGGTGCTAAGGGGAGGAGAATGAATACTGAATCTTCACTTAGGAGAGTATAATAAAATTGAGTGGATACTAAATAGAGTAGAAATATCTATTCTTGTTTTCTACTGGGATCTTTTGAGATTAGGTCAATGCATTGCTGCATTTAATGTAACAGGAATGTAGCTAAGAAATTTATAAATGGAAAATGACCTCACAAATTGCACTGAGACACCCACAACTCATTCAAATTCTACTAGAATTTGAGTAGAAATTTTACACAAAATCAGGCACAGATGCCATCCAAAGTATGATCATGGATAACATTAAAAGCCATAATCTACAATTATCTACTGATAACACTCTTTAGGTAGCTTTTGATTATGCTTATGCTTAAAGTCCTTTCTCATTAGTGAATCCCCAGGATTTCCTGTGAAACAGCCAGCTAGGTAGAAATGAAAAATTATTGTAAAGGGAAACTTACCCAATCAAACATAAAAGATAAATGGGAACAAACAGGAAGTATTTTAATAACTAACAATAACAGGGGCACCTGGGTGTCTCAGTCGGTTGAGTGTCCGTCTTCAGCTCAAGTCATGATCTCCCTGGTCACGGGTTTGAGCCCCATGTCAGGCTCTGTGCTGACCATTTGCTCAGAGCCTGGAGGCTGCTTCAGATTCTGTGTCTCCTCTCTCTGCCCCTCCCCTGTTTGCGCTCTGTCTCACTCTGTGTCTCAAAAATAAATAAATGTAAAAAAATAAAAAAATAAGTATCACTAACAAAAGATGGTAAGAGTAAGTCATCAGTAAATATATCAGTAATTATAATAAATGTGAATGGATTAATCTCACATGTTAAAAGACAGATACTTTCTGATTCGTACAAAACAAACAATAATCAGCAATATGTTGTTTACAAGTAACACACTTGGAATCAAATAGTTGAAGATATTTTTTTTTAATTTTCAGGTAAATAAAAAGGAAAGTGAGTATACTATTATTAATAGAAAATAATAAAATAAATAAGAGTACCAATAATAACTAATAATCAAATAAACAATCAAATAAGAAGAAGAACGGCTCCTGCTTACAGTAGGATGGCAAATGCTGACTGACAAATGTGGAGGGAGTACTGGAGTGGGAAAATCAGCATTCTGCAAACATCATAGTAAATATTTGATCAGGCAATAATCATTAAAGGATGCTAAATTTAAGGAAATATATTGATGAAAAGCAAGAATTCCTACTCGTTGTAAGGAAAAATATTGTACGTACACAATGGACAAATTTAACAACATCATGACTGGGTGATCAAAATTACGACACCAATAGGGGACAGCAGGGCGCTGTGTGCATCCAGATGTGATCCTTGACAAGGATACCATATCACCAATGTAGTGTTCTGGTTAAGAATGTATAACCTAGATCTAATCATGAGGAAACATCAGACAAATCCCAAGTGAGGAACATTGCATTAAAACAAAAAAAACAAGAAAAAAAAAAGGGGGAGGGTGTGGTAGGGACTGTATTGCTCAAAAATATTAATGTCATAAAAGACAAAGAAAAGATGGTCCAGATTAAAAGAAACTAAAGTGGCATGACAACTATATACAATACCTGACCTTAGATTGGTGCCTTATTCGATCAATCAGAAAAAAAAAAAATGATACAAAGACAAAGATTGGATTAGAATATCAATGTTAAATATGCTGAGCTGATCACTGTAGTGTGGTTATGTAAAGGGCCAGGACATATATAAATTACTCTAAAATGGTTCAGAAAAGAAGCACACAGGCACACAAGCACACAAACGTGTGTGCCTGTTGCATGTGGAGAGAGACAGGCTGAATAATAAAGCAAATGGTAAAATGTAAGCCATGTTAACAATAGGTGAATTTGAGTAAAACATTTATGAATTTTTATGCAGTATTCATATTATTTTCAATATCTGTAGCTTGACCTACTTCCTAGAAAAAGGAAAACAAAGTGGTAAAGAATGTGTTATATACATAAAAGAAATAATATAAGGAAAAGATACAAAACACATGAACTTAATGTAACTTAATAACTTTGAAATGTGAAATTATTATTATTTTCAGGTGTGAAAATAATTATTTAATTACAGGTGTGGCATGCAGTTGTCAAGCTGTTCCAGTGACTGGATGGCTAAGTCTGTGTTAAGCAGAGATGAAGTATTAAAAAGATTAGTTGGCCAAAGATCTAAAGCCACATTATCCTATTGGTTCTAGCAGGAATAATTATAACTGAGGCATTATGATTTTCATATAATGCCTTGTGTCTGTCTCTCAATTGATTCTCAACTCAGGAAGAGAGGAGGGGGTTTTATTTGTTTAATTATGCCATGATATGCCAAATGTGTTAACACTCTATATGAAACAAAAACTGCACAAAAAAGGTAGATACAGATATAGTTGGAAGTATCAATCTTTTTTTAAAGACAGCAACTGTCGAGTTGAAAAATAAAAGAAATAAATTTATAGAATTTGAATTAAATAACCAACAGACTTTGTACTTAATAAGAAGGCCCATGTTTAGTTCAAACAAAATTGAATATTGAAAAATTTGATCATATACTAAACTTTTCTCTTGATATTATGAAAATTGAAGAGGTATATGCATTCCCCTTCCTTAATCCCTCATAACTAACATATGTTAGGCAAAGCCAGCTGATTATATGCTTCAGCCAACAACTTTAAAAATACGGAGAAAGTGAAAGAAGGTGCTGGGAGAATTACAGATTTACATTCAGTCACCTTATTGGAGTTGAAATTCCAGAAGTGGTGTGAGGAATATTCACCGGTGGCAGGCCCAACAGTATTATTACAAGTGCCCGAGTATTAGCTGCTTAGCTTCATTTTTTCTTGTCTGTTTTATAAACATTGCTCTCTAGTTTTCCCATTAATAAGCACAATGACATCTTCATGATAAATTAGTTTTCTACTTAAAAATAAACTATAACTGAGTTTTGTTTTTACCAACTAAGAAACTTGCTTGATATACCATTAAAAAGAAAATAAAAACATAGGAAAATAACCAGATCACTTCACAAGGATAATATAAGTAACAACACCATAAAAATCACTCGTGAGCATGGATGAAATGAGCTTAAATATTAGCAACCGAAATCCAAAAGCAAGTTAAAACAATAATACAAAATGACCATTAGAATCCTAACAATGTTTTGATATGAGCAAATGAAGCTATCTAATTCACTATGTTAACAGATTACAAAACAAAAAATTGTATAACAGACTTAATATATGTTGCCGAAGAAAACATTTGAAAAAATTCAAAACCCATTCATGGCAAAATACTACCAATAAACAATAAAAAAAACCACATAACTTGAAATAAGATGTCTACAAAAATACTAGAACAAACATCATTCAAACAAATACAAATCCCTCAAAATCCCAAACACCAGGAAAAATAAACCACTGTTCAATGATTTAAAAGAAAATAAAACATGAAATTCCAGAAAATCCACAGAATAACAATAATAATAAAACATATCAAATCCTAACAAAGTTTTAAGAAGAAACATTTATAGTATTAAACACTATTATTGATACATGATCAATATAAAAAATATATTAAGTATTCAACAACCCAACAAATGAGGGAGAAAGCTGAAGGAGACACTATATTAAAGTAGATAAAAACCCAAAGATAGGGTTCCTGGGTGGCTTATTCAGTTAAGCATCTGACTCTTGACTTCAGCTCAAGTCATGATCTAACAGTTTGTGAGATCAAGCCCCATGCCCGGCTGCATGCTGACAGCATAGAGCCTGCTTGGGAATCTCTCTCCTCTCTCTTTTTGCCTCTCCCACTGCTTGTTGGCATGCGTTTTCTCTCTCTCTCTCTCTCTCTCTCTCTCTCTTTCTCTCTCTCTCTCTCCTGTCTGTCTCAAAATAAATAAATAAACATGAAAAAAACCCAAAAAGGTAACTTCATATCTTGGCTTTATCACTCTAATAACCGCATGACTCAGGGAAAGTGACAAAATCTTAGTGCCTCAGTGCCCTAATCTGTTAAAGGGGACGAAAAGTAGAATCTATCTTCTAGAATTGAAAAGTATTACACTTTTTAACATAGCACCCTAGATTAATACATATAATCCTTATATATGTATGTATACCAGAGGAGCAGAAATAAGAAATTAATAATAATAAAAGCTAATATTAATGAAATAGAAAACAGAAAAAGTGGAAGTAATGAATAAATTTAAATTTTTTTCCTTCAAAAAACCATGATAATAAAATAAAACCCCTAGCTAATCTAAGCACTAAGAAAGGGAGAAAGCACAAAAACAATTAGAAGTGGAAAAAAGGGAAATTTCCACAGATAGAGAGAAATGCAAAATACTTATATAAGTGACATTGCTTAACCTTCTGCAAATAAATCTCAATATCTGGATAAAATAGATATTTTTCTATGAAAATATAAATAGCTCCTGATGAGATTTTTTTAACTAAATAAACCAATAGTCACTGAAAAATTCTAGTCTTAATAAAGAGCTATGCCTTTACCCCCAAAGAAGCAACAGTTTCAATGAGCTTTAGAGGGAAATTTCTCTCAAACATTCAAAATGCAATTCATTCTGAAAGCCTTTGAACTGTTTCTAAACATAGGAAAAGGAAGCTACTAACTCTTGTTACAAATCAACATAATCTTGACACAAAATCTTAATAAAAACAACCTCTAAAAGAAAACTAAGATTGATCTTATGTATGTATATAGATACAAGAATCTTAAAAACAGTGTCAGCAATTAGAATCCACATGTAAAGAATAATACTCTAAGATGCTTTGGGGTTCTTATTAAACCCCAAAGAACAATGTTTAATATTAGGGAGGAGTACTATAACTCACCACATTGATAGGTACAAGAAACAGTATATAGTTTGATCCTATTGTGTTGATCCTATTTGCATAGACATATAAATTTCCAGAATAATGCAAACGAAACAGATTAAGAAATCAATTCAGGGTTTGGGAAGCAAGGTATGCATGATTGTATATTAAAAATAGTTATTTTTAAATGTACTTCTGCCATTTGTCCAGGTTTGCACTCTTCTCTACTCCTGAACTCTGTCTTACAAAATGCAAAAACTTTGAGGAAATATAATATGCTAAACTAAACTACAACATAATGTCAGTAATGATAAAGTGTTAAAAATAAGAATTGGGAGTTTAGCGGTTAAGAGTTGGGACTTCCTAGAAAACAGACAGATTTAAATCTTATCTGTAAAGTTTAGGAGTTGTTTGACTTCTTTAAACCAAATGAAATAAAAAAATTATGAAGTCACTTACTTTGTGGGGTTGCTGATGTATTAATAAAATGATGCAAGTATATAGAATAATGCTTTATATGCATTAAACTTTGGGTAGATAGGCAATAAATAGGTATAAACTATCATTATTAGAAATGAAGTAATCAAAAGAAATTTGTTGAACACTTGCTGTGTGAAATGGGCACCCTAAAGAACACAGATATATAAGATATGCTCTTTGTTCTCAAGGAGTTTATGGTAAACCTATGGAGATACCAGATCTGTTTTCCTCGTAACTGTTAACTCAGAATGTACAAAGACATGCTAAGTACTGGGAGAGAGTAGAGCTACTGAAAGTGGGACAGAGCATGCAGAGGAGGGTGAGAAGACCAAAAATAAATTTCAGGCTTGCCTCATACATGAAATAAAAGCTTAACTCATGAAAAGGGCCAGGTGTGAGAGAAGAATGAGAGCATATAGAGTTCTGATTTTTTTTTCTCTATTTTTTTAATGAAAGGCAGCAAAGAGGGTCAGAGGCTGTAAGGCGCAATTCCAGTTTATCATTTCAACACTAGTACAATTGCAATACAAATTTATGATCTGTGTTTTGCCTGCTACATTTTTTTCAGAGTTCTTCTCTAAAGCTGTTAGCATTTAGAAATTGATTGTTTAGATTCTTCCTTCTCAGTATTCAAAATCTTCCTTATGGAAATTCCATCATCTCTCCTGTGAGAAAATGTGGTGTTTATAATAATTTTAAATTTACATAATACAATAATTTATAAAAGTCCAACTTACACTGTGCCCTTTGGTGTAGTCTTATCTTTTTACTGCTGGTGAAAGACAAATCATCAGGTTTGCTTTCACAATATAAGCAAGAACATATTTTTCTACTGCACTGCTCCTATTTAAGCCTTTTAGCATTTCTACATCAAGATATTTGGCACCATCAACACATCATTTCTTACAGAAAGATGGAAGAATTCTATGACCCATTATTTAAAAATGTGTCTACACACACTCAGATCCTGACAAATTGTGCACAAAAGAAATAATAACAGTGGGAGAAAGCATTAGCTCTAATTGGGATACTAGATCCCAAGGCTGAGTGGAATGATTTTCAGATGCTGAGATGGTGAGGATGAGATTACTGATATATTTCCTCTACCTGTTGCTATTGGTTCAGGACCAAGTACAGGTTTATGCTTGAAGATAGACCTCCTCAATGAGACCAGTTTCAGGGAGCAGAAGACAAAGGCACATGACACTAAAAAGATCCATATTAAATGTTACCTCCTTTTTAAAGATTTTCCTTATCTCTATAATGGGTGTCAGCTTTCTATCCTTTAAACTCAACATAAAGTTGTTTCTATATATCTTGATACCAATACTGAGTACAAATTATGTGCCCTTCACTAAATTATTCAATGATATGCTTTGTCTAATTTAAAGTCTTTTAACAATTATACAAGTTAAGACTTACTTTTATCTTTATTTTACAGATGGAGAAACTGAGACTTAGATGAGAAAAGTAGCTAGCCCACATTGTACACCTTGGAAATAGCAAAGTTGAAGTTATAAAACCAAACGCTCTGTAGAGCCAATGCTTTTTACCCTTATGCTATGCCACCTCCCAAAGTTAGTCTAGTTGATCTTGTACTACAGTTATACGTTTATGTTTCCTCCTTACAGGATTACAAAAAAAAATTAAACATGTTTTAATGTTTATTTTGAGAGAGAGACAAAGAGAGAGAGAACAAGGAGGGAAGGGAAGAGAGAGAGGGAGAGAGAGTGAATCCCAAGCAGGCTCTGAGTTGTCAGTCCAGAGCCTGATGTGGTTCTCAAACTCAAGAACCACGAGATCATGACCTGAGCCAAAATCAAGAGCCGGACACTTAACTGACTGAGCCCCTACAGGAGTACAACAAAGCTTAGGGTGGAAAGCCACCTCCACAGGATGAAAACGACCAAGAACAGTTAGAAGCGGAAAGCTGCTACAGGGCAAAGACACCCAAGGTTAGTTAGTGAAAAGGGTGCCTTGTTAGCCTTGAGGCAGCATGCTCCAGCAACCTTAAACTTTGGAGATAACTGATACTCAGCTGTATCGCCAACAAAGACACACTGTCCATCTGGCATCTGGCGCCAGTATATCGTTGTGCTTTAATTTCAACTTCTAATGCCACTTACCCCACAAACCCTTTGCTTCTTACACACACAAGTTAACAACCACTAGCTTATTGTTTTCTTCTGTGTGTTCACCATGTATGTAAAACCTTGAGAGCTCAATAAATACAGAGATGAAACCCCTGTTCAGGGTTCTTGTCTCCTCCCAGACATTAGCCTCTCTCGTTTTCACTTCTGCATCCATTCTCTTGCAGGGCAAGAGAGAACTCCAGATTCATAGTCTGCAACAGATTATCAATGTGGGTGCAATATAATTGCAAGGACCCTTAAAAGTGAAAGAGGAAATCAAAGGAAGATATGATTACGGAAAAAAGGCACAGACAGCTGCACATTTGCTGGCTTTGAAGATGAAGAAAATAATTATGAGATAAGGAATACAGATGACCTCTAGAAGCTGGAGAAAGCAAGAAAACGAGTTATCCACTGAAGTCTCTAGAATGGAATGCAGCCTTCCCAACACTCTGATTTCAGCCCAGTGAGATCCATATCAAACTTCTAACCTACAAAATTGTAAGATAAAAAATTTGTGTTGTTTTAAGTGACTAAATCTGTGGTAATTTGTTAGAACAGCAAGAGGAACCCAATGCACCTGAGCCTTGTGAGCTCCTGCTGCAGCATTGATTGTCTTAACCACACATTCATTAGGTCTTTAGTGAGACAGACTTCTATTGATATCCAGCTTTTAAGGTGAATGAATTTTACCCTAAAATTAGAGTTTACATCTTAGAAAGCAAGGGATATGCAACATCTTTTGGCATCCATTGAATTAAGTATGTTGTTTTGCATAAAAAATGTTCAATAATACTGATGGTGGTCCTTACACAGGTAAAGGATGCTCTTTATTTCCTTATAAACAAACTTTCCCCCACCTCAATTGCTAGGTCGTTTGAAAAGTAATTATGTGAGAGATTATTCTCCTCACTTGCTAATATAGAAACGTGAAGACTATTTTTTGAGTGATGGTTTCAGGTATAAGTGGGATATTTACAATTCCTTTTTCTCATAGCTGTATGGGAGGCACGCTATTTTAAAAATCAACATAAAGTTAAAAAATATCAGCTTAATTTCCAGTTATTAAATTTTTGTAATGTTTTATTTTATTTTTGAGAGACAGGGCATGAGTGGGGTAGGGGCAGAGAGAGATGGAGACACAGGATCCAAAGCAGACTCCAGGGTCTGCGCTGTCAGCACAGAGCCTGATGCAGGGCTTGAACTCATGAACTATGAGATCATGACCTGAGCCAAAGTGAGACGTTACTTTACAATTATTAAAGCACAAGCTATGCTTTCAGATGATTTGCCAAACTTCAACTAAAAATTGGCTCACTTAGAAAAACACAATTTTCCTGGTTGCCAGGTAGTTATTTTTTTTAATGTGGAATACTGTCTTTGGGGGACATTTTGAATTAAGAGAGAATTGTTTAAACAAAATAGTCACTGAATATAACTGGTAATTACTTATCAGGACTTTAAGTTTCTTTTAAAATGCTGATTTTCGGGGCGCCTGGGTGGCGCAGTCGGTTGAGCGTCCGACTTCAGCCAGGTCACGATCTCACGATCTCGCGGTCCGTGAGTTCGAGCCCCGCGTCAGGCTCTGGGCTGATGGCTCGGAGCCTGGAGCCTGTTTCCGATTCTGTGTCTCCCTCTCTCTCTGCCCCTCCCCCGTTCATGCTCTGTCTCTCTCTGTCCCAAAAATAAAAAAAAAAAAAAAAAAAAATGCTGATTTTCTGTGCAATTTAATCTGCAATTGCCATGATGTTAACTATCTCATAATAACTTCAATGAAAGTCTGCAGGGACCCAGTTATTATCCCATTCATAATGAGGGATAAAATTAGAAAATTCATAAGGATGCAAGTCCCAAAAATAATCCATTATGATGCCAATTTGATAACACAGTGAATATGATGGCCAGACTATTACAGTGTAAGTCTTTAGAGAATCCACATTGAAAGGCATAATTATGAAAGGATGACAATACATATTGTTGTCCATATATGATAGTTATACTGTTATGAAAAAAAGTCAAATAATGGCTCATGCATCAACCCATGAACCACAGAAATGCTAAGGCTATGCCTCACCCTAATGGTGTTGTGAGCATCAGTGAAAAGTAGGATATTCAACAGATGGTGGCATGTGAGCCAATCAACAGTGCTACCAATCTCAATCATTAACATGGGAGCTAACAAATCGTTCATGGTGGCATATCTCTGTTCAACATGCCTATGTTCAAAAGTCCCATAAACTTCCTGAAATTGCATACACAATGTTATGTGGAAATGCATATAAACATTTGAAAGTGGTGGTATGGGGCCTGGTAATTTTCATGAGATTCTCAAAGGGCCACTGATCCAGAAAGGTTTAAAGCACTGGTGTGTGAGACCTTGTCTTTTTCAAAAGGCAAGCAGTAAAACTACTGGAGATCTAGATCAGTAAGTAGTGCCATTAATTATGGACAGATATCTAAAAGGAAGGGGGGCTCATTTGTGATGAGCAATGGGTGATGTATGGAATTTTTGAATCACTATATTGTAAACCTGAAACTAATATAACACTCTATGTTAACTAATTGAAATTAAAATAAAAACTTAAAAACAAATAAAAGAAAGGGGAATTATAATGATAAAAGTCCATGCTAAGGTAGGAGCGGATTGACATAACAACATGCCATGATTTTTTATTGAACATTGTGTCAGGAATTTTATGAAAATATGGAGTATGAATTCCCTCCTTAAAAGTACTCCTTGATTTGCCATAAGGATTCAAGGTATAAGACAAGTCATTATTGGCCAAAAAGACCAGTTTGAACACCAACGAAGTAGAGTCTGGTCAGTGGTGAGTCAGAAGCCAGGTAGGCAATAAAAATCAGGAGTTTACAAATAACACAAAGTAATACAAGTTATACAAACAGTCAGCAGTCAAGAAAACCATAGATGAAGTAACAGAGTAAGGTAAATGATCAAATGGTCATGTAAGAGCAAACAGAAGCTCTAAATGTATTGAAGGAGAAAAAATATGCAGGCCAGCACAATACTAGCTGCACAGCACTGACTGGAGAAAAT
Organism: Panthera uncia; assembly: GCF_023721935.1. Classification (NCBI taxonomy): domain Eukaryota; kingdom Metazoa; phylum Chordata; class Mammalia; order Carnivora; family Felidae; genus Panthera; species Panthera uncia. The sequence continues at coordinate 75,952,657 of NC_064817.1, forward strand.
GACTACTATTTTTGGACACTGGCCAGGCACTCTACATACATTATCTCTGCTCTTCTCACCAATTCGGTCGATAGCTTTTACATCCATTTTAGGCAGAAGGAAATAGAAGCTTTATTAGTGTGCTGGGGCTACAAAATACCATAAACTAGGTGGCTTAAATAACAAATTATTTCTCAAAGTTAAAGAGGTTGAGAAGTCCAAAATCAAAGTGCTAGCCTGTATTTTGTTCCTGGTGAGGGACTCTTGCTGGCTTGCAAAGACCTCCTTCTCACTATGCCCTCACATGACCTTTTACATGCATTCATGCATGCACACACGTGTACACACACACACTCTTCCTTTGCTTATAAGGCCATTAATTCCAACATGAGGACTCCACCCTGATGATCCAATCTAACCTTAATTACCTCCCAAAGGCCTCATCTTTAAATATCATAACACTGATGGTCAGGGCTTTAACATGTGCCTTTGGGAAGACACAAACATTCAGGCCAAAAGAGAGGCTCAAGTTCACACAGCTAGTAAGCGATTTTTACACCCTGAGATCTCTTTCCTTGTGTTTCACCTCTTCTTTTCTATCTTTAAATGGTCCTTGTTTCTAGTAAAAGTGTTTTTTTTAATGTTTGCCCTCATGTTGCTTGACCCTTCTGTTATACTTGGCATTGTTGACTTTTCTATCACTTATTCAATCAGTATTCTTGGAACATGTGCCTAACCTTAGGCAATATTTGTTAAAATACCAAAATAAATAAGACACAGTTCTTGCTCACAAAGAGGTTGCAATCTAGCGGGGGTGGAGGATATGATGGGGTGGGGAAAAACAGTGAAAGAACAGAAAAAAATATAAGAAACTGGGTACAGAGTACAACGGGAGCATTTCTTTCTGATCGAGGAAATCATTTTATGGTAAATGAAATATAGCAATGGGCTCATGTTCATGAGATACTTGTCTCACTGTGTGCCATTACCCTGAAGCAGTTGGGCTGATAGAACAGTGGAACAGCCCTTTGAGGAATCAATTATGATTCCATCTGTGTGGTGGTGGTGAGGGTAACATTCTCCAGGATGCAAATTATGTTCTATACTGGTGAACAATATATGGTTCTGTTGCCTCCATAGACAAAATTCATGACTCCATGAAACAAATTATTTCTAGTAACTTAAAAGCCAAAATTTTGTTAGTTTTGCATCATTTGGGTCTCTGCTAGACTAGAAGTCTTAGTTCCCCAGGGAGAAGTGCTTCCAACAGGGGGCACAACAATGTTTCCATTAAACTGGAAGTTGAGACTGCCACCTGCCCTTTTGTGTTTCTAGTGTTCAAAGGGTAAGGAGGCATAGGTCTGACATGCAGGACATCCTCGAATACAAAATTACTTTTATAGGTAACCAAAAACTAAAACAACACAATGCAGGTAGTACTGCTAATAGCCTATACCCTTCATAAATGAAGGCTTTGATTATTCATCCTACCAGGCAAAGAACAGTCAAGGTGCTTGTTGAGGACAAAGAGAATACACAATGTGTAATGGATGTAAGAAGTTATAAATACTTGCAGAAGGAGGACTATTATAAGCATTTTTTTTCTAATTTAGACATTAGTGTATTTTAAATATGTTAACCATTTCTGAAATCACTTTCCATCTAACAGTAGGTATGATGATAGTTGTTAATCTTAGATCTTACTATTTAAGTTATAAGACATAAAAGGCATAGAGGGTGTTATGGGCTGAATTGTGTCTCCATCCCAAAATTTTTATGTTGAAGTTCTAACCCCCAGTATCTCAGAATATCACTATATTTTGAGATAAGGCCTTTAAAGAAGTGAATAAGTTAAAGGAAGCTGCTAGGATTTGCCCTAATTTGATGTCCTTATACAAAGAGGACAATTGGGCACAAAAAGAGACATGAAAGGCGTATGTGCACAGAAGAACATATGAGGACACAATGAGAAAGTGGACATATCCAGGTCAAGGAGAGAGGTCTCAGAAGAAACAAGACCTGTTGACACCTTGATATTACACCTGTAGCTTACAAAATTGTGGGGAAAATTCTGTTGTTTATGCCATCCTGTGATACCACAGCAAGTCTGTGGTACTTTGTTATGGCAGCTGGAGCTGACTAATGCAGGGAATATGATTCAGTTAGAAGATGAATGAATAAAAAAAAAAAAAAGAAGATGAATGAATATTACCCAAAGATGGGTAAGTATCATCTTTTGGTTGATGTTTTTTTAAGTGGTTTGAAGGATAGTTAAATCATGTTGTATTCTATTTATATGGAAGACAAAAATGATTAAAAGGAGGGATGAATGTGAATGCCAATTTGATAAGGGTCAGCCTTTGGTGGCTTTGTTATGTATCATGGAGGAGCCATCCTTCCTACACTTCCCTTCTATGTTTGGTTGTATGTTAGTATTGATCTCTAGAAAAATTCTGTGAGATGTGGAAGGTGGAAGTAAAACAGCAGCCATAATGCTCTCAAGGTTGGTGTAGGTGTAGGTGTACAGGAACCATAGAAGAGCAGCTGGGAATGCAGGTACTCCAGAATCTACCAGATCTCCTTCTGCTTGCTGAGTTCTGGGCTAGGAATCTGTGCAGTCTCATGGCTGCTTTTCTTATCAGCCTTTTCATTCATGCCTTTTATGAATCAGCAAGTTCCTTGAAGAAAGACAAGGTAAAATGTTTGGCATAAGCAGGATAATTTTTTTTCTCTTCTCTTGAATTTTGAGTCCTCAATTCTGTCTTTCTTAGTAGCTCTCTGATACCTCTAAACAGGAAGGTTGTGGGGTTTTTTTTCCCCTCATGTTTTTTTTTTATTCTTATTTTCTCCTTTTCTTTCAAGATTTTACACAAACAACATTTCTGCTATTTAACTTTCTCTAACAACTGCCCTTCCCCCACCCAGGGCAGACAGTCGCTGCATTATTGATATTTCAATAACACTTTGCACATGGCTCCTTTGGAATTTATCTCACTCTACTATTTTTTGTTTATTTATTTATTTTAAGAGAGAGAAAGCACAAGTCAGGGATGGATGGAGAGAAAGGGAGAGAAAGAATCCCAAACAGGCTCTGTGCTATCAGCAAGAGCTGGATGCAAGCCTAGAACCACAAACTGTGAAATCATTACATGAGCTGAAGTCAGAAGCTCAACCAACGGAGCCCTCCAGGAGCCCAAGAATTTATGTCATTCTACTGTTATTATCTGTTAACATTTATATAGCCCTTACTAAAATGTGAATTGCTTCAAGACAAAAGATATCTGATTAATCTTGCATTCCTTATCCAATGCACAGTGTCTAGCACATAAAATGGTTCAATATTTAGTGAAGGAATAGGTGAATTATATATAAATGTATAATAAATGGTTCTTCACTGACTCTAGAAGCTGAAATTTCTCTTTCCTTTTCTATATTTATAATTATAATTAACATATGCTGTTTTTAAATATATTGGTACTTGAGGGAGGCAATATCTAAAACACTTCACTTTTTATTTATCTATTTAATACCTATTGATTCCATAATAGGTTATAAAGTTTTGCAATAAATCAACACTTTTACTCAAAAATGATAACAGGATTTCAAGAAGAAAATAATAATTTTAATGCTGAATTGTTGTTTTAATGACAAAACAAAGAGAATGGCAATGAACTATAAGAAAATCATAAGAAAAAATAATCATAGGTATCATCTAATCTCTCCTCCCTCTAAGATCTCATGAACCACCTTTTCACTTTTTATAACTGTCTGCCTCCCCAGAGTGTCAGATGGAGTAATCTATTAATGTTAACTGTGAGGGTGAACAATTCACTCAATCATCTGGAATTTTTGTCTAACCAACAACAAAGCATCTGTATATTTAGAAATATCTAGATGATTGACTACATTTTTCACTTTGCATCCAGATGTTTTGGTATCATGTAGACACACTCTGTAGCTCACAATAATGGAATCTTGGTATACACATTAACAAAAGAGGTATGATTTACATTACTATCCTTTTCTTATGGCAGAAATACAATTTATGTGTGTTTCCAGTATTGGCCAGATATCAGTAAACTGAAAACATACTATACACAAACACTAAGAACTTTCTGAATATACCAGGAAAAAGTGTTCTTCCTAAGAAACTTAATAAATCAGATAATTTTATCTGTTCATGTCCTTGCCACATATATATTGCCACAGTTTGAGCTTACCCAAAATATAGAAAATAACATGGTAGGGACACAGCATTTGTGACAAAGAAGAGATCATCCTGTGGGTACAACATGGCTACAACTTCAAACAAAAAGAATCTACAGGACTCTCAAGTCCATGGCAAAGTGAATTAGCACAATCTGGGAAAATTGTGCACCTATTCTTTAGCTTATCAAGTGAAAAGAATGAAATATCAATGAAGGAAAACCTTTGAGGTATTAATGAGACTGTTGACTTGCACAAATTGCTAAACTAGCATGCTATTTGCAGTTAATACATGTAAATTTATAAGTGCAACAACCTTTCCAATTTACTTTTTAGTTCTTGGAGCCAATCACAAACCTGTGATAAATCTAATTTCCAACTTTGTAACCTTTCCTGGGATTGACTTACTGTTAAAGTACTTACAGTAAGGCTGACCAAATCTGTCATACAAGCAGTAGTAATAGCTGTGTATAATAAAGTCTACTCATTCACATGTCTAGGTATATAAATTAATCATTAATCACATAAAAATGATCTCATAATTTATTGTGAGGGCAGCATACCATTTTAGATTAATTTCATAATTTTACATTGTTTAAAGGTCCTTTGTTCCTTGTGATTATGTATCTACCTAGTAAAAGTCTATAACACATGACTTTGTGCTACAAACCATTAATTTATAATCATTTTACATATGTCAATTTTGATAATTTTGGTGCTGTACAATCTGTATCAGTTGACAGTACTTTGGCAGAAACAGCCACTTTTTATTATTATTATTTACATGCCAATTGCAGCTTTGTTTTTATTTTCATTACATCACAATTATCCTTTTGGTTTATTTTCATACCACTGAATAAAAATGGCTACTATTATTTGATCTGTGTCATTACCAGTGAATGTAATATTCTATAGTGATTTACTTTTTTTAAGTTAAAAAAGGATTTTTTTTTCTCATTGAGTGAGAAGTGCTTAAGTTGTATTTAAATTTAAGTCACACTAAGCAGTTACTATTGCTTTATATTATTTAATCACCTTTGCTCATCCTTCCTTAAATTACATTTTGATAGTCTTCCCATTAGAAATTTCACTGGAAATCTTCAATGAAGTTGGGTTTTGAGATATAAATGAGGGTAAGAAAAGGACAAGCACAACAAGATGTTTGCCTTTATTACTTTCCAAAAAGTTCATATTCTGCTGTTGAAATACTTCATACATTTTAATGCTCATCATTACCTAAAGCATATTTTTATCTGTCAGACTATTATTCATTATTATTTATGTAACACAGTTTACTTGATTCAGGCAGAAGTAGAGGACACTACATATGGAATACATAATTATATTTTGGTTAGAATATTGCTGAATTATTTTACAGGTGTAGTTGTCATACACAACAGTGAGAGTTAAATGTCAGACCTCCAGGGTTGAGAGCTCCCTGTAAGCTCTCGAAACTTAGATTATAAATTAGAAGTGCAAGTAGATTGGGCGTGGTTACCTTCTTTGTAGGAAAATATATAATTCTGACAACCCAATTCACAAGAACTAATAGCATTTCCAAATTGATTCTCAGAAAAAGTAAATCAAGGGAAAAATAATTAGTCCAACTATTTGGTATCAATCAAACAAAATTAAAAATGCCTTCAATATTATTTCCTTTTCAACTGGTTCTTGGAAACTGTAGAGAGACTGGCAGGATCACATGACCCAAAGGATTCTGTCATGAATTATGTCACACACACACACACACACACACACACACACACTTCATCTGATCATTACTAATAGTCACTCTGGAACAGTGTGGTGAAGACTGGGCATGTCAAATAATGGCTGTCTCTCTCCTGTACCTATTTTTTTACTGCAAGATCTAAAGCTGATGTATTGTGCTGTCACAGTAGAATGTTTTTCATGATCAAGCCCATAGACATCTTGGTTACACTAGTGGTTAGCAAAGTACTTCATGAGCTTTATGCATAAATGATGCTCAATAGCTCAGGTTTCATTATCATCCCAGGAAACAACTTCTTCCTACTCTTTCCATGACCTTGAATGATAAAAGGATATAAAGGGGAGCCTAACAACCTTCTGTATCTAAAAGGAAATGACATCTTTAAAAAATGATCTCATCTCTTTCTGTAAAAAATAGAATCATTATCCTCCCTTCTCCTCCCTTTAGCTGCAGCCATTTTCTGCCCTCCAATATGTAAGGCCACCCATGACGATTAAAATTTAGTGAAGGTAAATTGAAAATTCAGCTCACTTGATGAATGGCCATAAGAAAGAAAAGAAAAGAAGCTGAACAAGCCCATTGATTGCTGGTGCATCAAAATTAAAACAGCCAGGAGAAAGAACATCAACCAGAGTGCATTTCCACCCAAGTGACAGGGAGGAGAGAGACCTACCAGTGGACAGAAGGTAGAGGAAGAACTGAGGTGATTTGGACTTCCAATCAACAATCTACCCAGGAACATGTGACTATTAAAGCTAACTGTTGGATAAACAAAGGAGATGGAAATTTACTTTTAAATTAATCCTTAATTAATTTAATTTAAGAACAAGCATAAGTCACAGGGATAGGTCACTTGACTAGTAGTCAGGCACCTTGGATTTGTAACTCTGCTACAAACTCTAGTAAATTGCTTTGGCACTCAGTCCTTCACAGAGATAATAGCACTGTCCTTTGCTTTGTTTCTAAGATGTTTTGAAAATGTGAAATAATGCCCATAAAGTGTTTGAAGCCCTGCAGAGCTAAATTTAAATATTCAATCCATTTGAAATTAAGCATAAATTTTACAACTATTTTGGAGCTATCACTAAGCAAATAGTACTGTTAGAAGTTATGGAAGGATAGGAACAAATAAGCCTAAACTCTTGTATTCAAGGAGCTAATGATTGAGTAGCAATGCCACTCACAATATAAACAGCTGTTGTTTAGGTAATATAGGGCCCTTGCAATAAGAATATTGATAGCATTCTAGAGAGCCAAGAAAAGTAGCAATTACTTCTTAATGTTTTATTTATTTTTGAGACAGAGAGAGACAGAGCATGAGCAGGGGAGGGACAGAGAGAGAACGAGACACAGAACCCGAAGCAGGCTCCAGGCTCTGAGCTGTCAGCACAGAGCCTGAAATGGGGCTCGAACTCAAGAACCACAAGATCATGACCTGAGCCGAAGTCGGATGCTCAACCAACTGAGCCACCCAGGCGCTCCAAGTAGCATTACTTCTTGCACAGGAAAAACAGGGAAGACTATACAGAGAAAGGAAATTTTATGTGAACCTTGAAGGGTATTTTGGATTTCAAAAAACAAGGATGTAGAAAGGGACTTTCCAGAGGAGGGGAAAACATAGGCAGAACAGTAGTGTCTGATTTGTAGAATGACAAGTAATCTAGTTTGGCTAGAAGGGAAGCAGTTGGGGATAAAGTTAAAAACATGTAGGTTAGGTTCAAACTATAAGAACTTCCATAGTAAGCTATGGACTTTGAACTGTATTCACTTGGTAAGGAGAAGCCACATAAGATACCTCGTGGTATTGAGCAAAATGGCTGAAACTTTACTTTTGTACCTCTGAACAGATTGGAATGGAGATACACTGGGGGTCAGGTTACAAAAGTATTGGAATAATTTCAGATGTATGGTATTAGAAAGAAAACTGAATAGAAATAGTTGTAGTAAGAATGAAAGTGAGAAGAAGAAGAAAGAGAGAGACTAAATGTTTTAGAGATAGAATTAATAAGAAATTCTGATAAACTAGTGTGATTTGATGGAGAGTGAGAATTTTAAAGATAACTCATGAATTTGTGAACCTGTGAGATACAGAAAATGTAAATAAGTAAAGCAGCAAGTCTGAAGGTATGTATAGTAAGCCAGCCACCTTTTGGCTATTTTGAGTTTTAGGTTTTAAAATTTATCTTGGTGAAAACATTTAAGTGTTCATCCAGCATTTGAAATTATAATCCTGAGATCTAAAGAGGTTACTGTTACTGAAATTTATAAATTTGAAAAAATTATTTTAAAAGAGATGGTATTTGAAATCATACATTTGGATTAAATTATTATAGTGGAGATTAAAGAGAAGTGAAGAGGACAAAAGACAGAATCTTAGGTCATACCTATAATACAGAAAATAGGGGGAAAAATGGGTCAACAGAAGAGAGATAAATGGCCACAACAGTAAGAGAATTCAGAAGGCTGAGGAATTATGTGAACCAAGAGAGCAGATAATTTCAATTAAAAAGAGTTACTGTAATGTATTGTATTAAAAGTTACAGACAATTCAAGCAGAGTAAGGACTGAAATTTAGCGGTTAGGAGGTTATTAGTGACCTAAAAAATCCTTTCATTAAAGGGTGGATGAGAAGCAGCTTGACCATAGGTGGGTTGGAAAGTAGATGGTGACAATAGAAGTAACTACAGATTATATTTCTGAGACGGTTGATGGTGGAAGGAAGGCCGGATTTATTCCATAAGCTTCAGTAAATAGCAGTACATAGAAAAACTCTGTGAGTTTTATTATTTTTGTTTGTCTTCCTTTTGGTTTTTCCTAGACCAGAGTAAATTCATGGGCATAGGGAACTACTAAAATAATGGTACCAAAATAGAACAGAAGCAATGGACAGATGGATTGATCTTGGAAAGGAAAAGGGACACATTTTTCTTACATATGAGACAAAAGGAAAAGATAATGAAAAAGAATCCAGAGAAGCTTTGATATGGAGGTAAGAACAAGAAGCGAATTCATGCAAGGTGGTCTTTTTCTCAATGAAGTAAGAAATGTAGTTATTTACTGAGTGAGGAAATAAAGCTGTGCTTGAAGGGTTAAGGAGAGTGGAAATGATTTAGAAAAATTGTTTCAGAGATTACATAATGGCAACAAAAAAGATAAATGAAAGAATTGTTGAGCAGCTGACAAGGACCAAATGAAGGTACACTTAATCAGTTCAATTTCTTGACTTTCTTTACCAATGCTCAGCAGCCTATACAAAAATGTGGAAAAAGCAGACATTGGAAAATTTTCAGGTTAGGACTGCCTGTAAATATGCAGAAATCCAAAGGGACGAAGAATTCTAATATGCTATGAAAAATATTATTCAAATGTTTGACCATGGCTTCCAGAATAAGTAACAAAGCTAACGAAACTACAAGTGGAGTGTTATCTGAGAAAATAGGAAGGATCTAAATCACATTTAGTCGTGATGATGGTGAAGTATTAGTTTAGTATATATAAGTATGTCAAATATATGGAGGTCAAAACATAGCAGAATTTCAGAGAATAGTACTTACAAGTCACAAAATTCTAAACCATGACTGGTTTGATTGGTTGTTACTGGATTTTTATTTTTATTTTTATTTTTATTTTTATTTTTATTTTTATTTTTGTTTTGTTACTGGATTGATGAATGGCTGACATGGCATAAATTATATATGTATTAATATTGTTACTACCACTTAAAATATAGAATTATTGAAACATAAATTCAAAGTTATCGAGTTATACCCAGTTCCATTATATATCTAAAGATAGAATTCTAATTCAGAAAAATGATTTTTGAAGTAACAACTTGAGGACATCAAGGTTATCTCACTGTTGATAAAACGAAGGTTTTAGGACATTCATATAGTAAGTTGCCTCAACATTTAAATATTCAAGTACATCATTGGGGGAATATTTACTTTACAGATTAAGAGAAAACTCTAAAACTTGGGGAGAAGTAACACTGCTATGAGAGTTCTCTGACAAGTCTGTTTTAAGTAGTGCTTTGCTAGCCCAGAAATCCAAAAGCATGTATTTCATGTGTAAATGTCATATATATATATATATATATGCACGTGTGTGTGTGTCTTTTTAAAACTGATGTATCTCCTTTTTTTCTTTAATAAATGAAGTTAAATAAATTGACCAAATTCTTTTTTTAATGTATGAAATTTATTGTCAAACTGGTTTCCGTACAACACCCAGTGCTCATCCCAAAAGGTGCCCTCCTCAATACCCATCACCTACCCTCCCCTCCCTCCCACCACCCATCAACCCTCAGTTGGTTCTCAGTTTTTTTTTTTTAATGTTTATTTATTTTTGAGACGGAGAGAGACAGAGCATGAACGGGGGAGGGTCAGAGAGAGGGAGACACAGAATCTGAAACAGGCTCCAGGCTCTGAGCTGTCAGCACAGAGCCCGACGCGGGGCTCGAACTCAGACTGTGAGATCATGACCTGAGCCAAAGTCGGCCGCTTAACTGACGGAGCCACCCAGGCGCCCCGGTTCTCAGTTTTTAAGAGTCTCTTATGCTTTGGCTCTCTCCCACTCTAACCTCTTTTATTTTTCCTTCCCCTCCCCCCATGGGTTTCTGTTAAGTTTCTCAGGATCCACATAAGAGTGAAACCATATGGTATCTGTCTCTGTATGGCTTATTTCACTTAGCTTAACACTCTCCAATTCCATCCATGTTGCTATAAAAGACCATATTTCAGTCTTTCTCATTGCCACGTAGTACTGCATTGTGCATATAAACCACAATTTCTTTATCCATTCATCAGTTGATGGACATCTAGGCTCTTTCCACAATTTGGCTATTGTTGAGAGTGCTGCTATAAACATTGGGGTACAAGTGCCCCTATGCATCAGTACTCCTGTATCCCTTGGGAAAATTCTTAGCAGTGCTACTGCTGGGTCATAGGGTAGGTCTATTTTTAATTTTTTGAGGAACCTCCACACTGCTTTCCAGAGTGTCTGTACCAGTTTGCATTCCCACCAACAGTGCAAGAGGGTTCCCATTTCTCCACATCTTCTCAAGCATCTATAGTCTCCTGATTTGTTCATTTTGGCCACTCTGACTGGCATGAGGTGATATCTGAGTGTGGTTTTGATTTGTATTTCCCTGATGAGGAGCGATGTTGAGAATATTTTCATGTGCCTGTTGGCCATCTGGATGTCTTCTTTAGAGAAGTGTCTATTCATGTTTTCTGCCCATTTTTTCACTGGGTTATTTGTTGGAATATAATTTTTTATAGTATTCCCTGATAATTGCTTGTATTTCTGAGGGATTGGTTGTAATATTTCCATTTTCATTCATGATTTTATCTATTTGGGTCATCTCCCTTTTCTTTTTGAGAAGCCTGGCTAGAGGTTTATCAATTTTGTTTATTTTTTCAAAAAAACAACTCTTGGTTTCATTGATCTGCTCTACAGTTTTTGTAGATTCTATATTGTTTATTTCTGCTCTGATCTTTATCATTTCTCTTCTTCTGCTGGGTTTCGGGTGTCTTTGATGCTCTGCCTCTGTTTCCTTTAGGTGTGCCGTTAGATTTTGTATTTGGGATTTTTCTTGTTTCTTGAGATAGGCCTGGATTGCAATGTATTTTCCTCCCAGGACTACCTTCGCTGCATCCCAAAGCGTTTGGATTGTTGTATTTTCATTTTTGTTTTTTTCCATATATTTTTTAATTTCTTCTCTAATTGCCTGGTTGACCCATTCATTCTTCAGTAGGGTGTTCTTTAACCTCCACGCTTTTGGAGGTTTTCCAGACTTTTTCCTGTGGTTGATTTCAAGCTTCATAGCATTGTGGTCTGAAAGTATGCATGGTATAATTTCAATTCTTGTATACTTATGAAGGGCTGTTTTGTGACCCAGTATATGATCTATCTTGGAGAATGTTCCATGTGCACTCGAGAAGAAAGTATATTCTGTTGCTTTGGGATGCAGGGTTCTAAATATATCTGTCAACTACATCTGATCCAATGTATCATTCAGGGCCCTTGTTTCTTTATTGACTGACTGTGTGTCTAGATGATCTATCCATTTCTGTAAGTGGAGTGTTAAAGTCCCTGCAATTACCACATTCTTGTCAATAAGGTTGCTTATGTTTATGATTAATTGTTTTATATATTTTGCGGCTCCCGTATTTGGCGCATAGACATTTATAATTCTTAGTTCTTCTTGATGGATAGTCCCTGTAATTATTATATAATGCCCTTCTTCATCTCTTGTTACAGCCTTTAATTTAAGTCTAGTTTGTCTGATATAATTATGGCTACTCCAGCTTTCTTTTGACTTCCAGTAGCATGATAAATAGTTCTCCCTCCCCTCACTTTCGATCTGAAAGTGTTCTCAGGTCTAAAGTGAGTCTCTTGTAGACAGCAAATAGATGGGTCTTGTTTTTTTATCCATTCTGATACCCTATGTCTTTTGGTTGGCACATTTAGTCCATTTACATTCAGTGTTATTCTAGTTATTCTAGAAAGATATGGGTTTAGAGTCATTGTAATGTCCGTAGGTTCCATGCTTGTAGGGATGTCTCTGGTACTTTGTCTCACAGGACCCCCCTTAGGATCTCTTG
>NC_064817.1:75965278-75994169 GCF_023721935.1 Panthera uncia
ACCTATGTCTTTTGGTTGGCACATTTAGTCCATTTACATTCAGTGTTATTCTAGTTATTCTAGAAAGATATGGGTTTAGAGTCATTGTAATGTCCGTAGGTTCCATGCTTGTAGGGATGTCTCTGGTACTTTGTCTCACAGGACCCCCCTTAGGATCTCTTGTAGGGCTGGTTTAGTGGTGATGAATTCCTTCAGTTTTTGTTTGTCTGGGAAGACCTTTATGTCTCCTTCTATTCTAAATGACAGATTTGCTGGATAGAGGATTCTCAGCTGCATATTTTTTCTGTTCATCACATTGCAGATTTCCTGCCATCCTTTCTGGCCTGCCAAGTTTCAGTAGAGAGATCCGTCACTATTCTTATCGGTCTCCCTTTATATGTTAGAGCACGTTTATCCCTAGCTGCTTTCAGAATTTTCTCTTTATCCTTGTATTTTGCCAGTTTCACTATGATATGTCATGCAGAAGATCAATTCAAGTTACATCTGAAGGGAGTTCTCTGTGCCTCTTGGATTTCAATGCCTTTTTCCTTCCCCAGTTCAGGGAAGTTTTCAGCTATTATTTCTTCAAGTACCCCTTCAGCACCTTTCCCTCTCTCTTCCTCCTCTGGAATACCCATTATGTGTAGATTATTTCTCTTTAGTGCATCACTTAGTTCTCTCATTTTCCCCTCATACTCCTGGATTTTTTTTTTATCTCTCTTTCTCTCAGCTTCTTCTTTTTCCATAATTTTATCTTCTAATTCACCTATTCTCTCCTCTGCCTCTTCTATCCGAGCTGTGGTCATCTCCATTTTATTTTGCAGCTCATTAATAGCATCTTTTAGCGCCTCCTGTCTTTCCTTAGTCCTTTGATCTCTGTAGCAATAGATTCTCTGCTGTCCTTTATACTGTTTTCAAGCCCAGCGATGAATTTTATGACTATTATTCTAAATTCACTTTCTGTTATATTGTTTAAATCGTTTTTGATCAGTTTGTTAGCTGTCGTTATTTCCTGGAGGTTTTTTTTTTTTTTTGTGAGGGGAATTCTTCCGTTTCATATTTTGGATAGTCCCTGGATTGGTGTGGAACTGCAGGGCACTTCTCCTGTGCTGTCTTGAATAACTTGCGTTAGTGGGCGGGGCCACAGTCAGACCTGATGTCTGCCCCCAGCCCACCGCTTGGGCCGCAGTCACACTGGTGTGTACCTTCTCTTCCCCTCTCCTAGGGGCGGGATTCACTGTGGGGAGTTGTGGCCCATTTGGGCTAGTTGTACACTGCCAGGCTTGTGGTACTGGGGATCTGGCTTATTAGCTGGGGTGGATTGGCAAGGTGCACAGGGGCGGGGGGGGGCAGGCTCAGCTCACTTTTCCTTTGGAGATCTGCTTGAGGAGGGGCCCTGCAGCACCAGGAGGGATTCAGACCCACCGGAGGGATGGATCAGAAGAAGCACAGCGTTGGGTGTTTGTGCAGTACAAGCAAGTTCCCTTGCAGGAACTGGTTCCCTTTGGGATTTTGGCTGGGGGATGGGCGAGGGAAATGGCGCTGGTGAGTGCCTTTGTTCCCCACCAAGCTGTGCTCTGTTGTCTGGGGCTCAACAACTCTCCTTCCCATTGTCCTCCAGCCCTACCGCTCTCCGAGCAGAGCTGTTAACTTACAACCTTCCAGATATTAAGTCCTGCTTGCTGTCAGAACACACTCCGTCCAGCCCCTGTGCTTTTGCAAGCCAGACTCGGGGGCCTTGCTTTGTCTAGGGGCTGCCCCTCCGCCCCAGCTCCCTCCCGCCAGGCCGTGTAGCAAGCACTGCCTCTCTGCCCTGCCTACTCTCCTCTGTGGGCCTCTTGTCTATGCTTGGCTCTGGAGAATCTGTTCTGCTAGTCTTCTGGTGGTTTTCTGTGTTATTTAGGCAGATGTGGGTGGAATGTAATTGATCAGCAGGACGCGGTAAGCCCAGCATCTTCCTACGCAGTCATCTTCCTAAACTGACCAAATTCTTATAGCAATTGAGTGGACAACGTGACTTGAGGCCAGATTGAAATTTATGTCATTCCCTATCAACTAGGCTATGTTTTCTCAAATAATTTACCTTAGCATATACTGAGTATAGATAGGCTGCTGAACCCACAGTTGTTTCTGTCCCCATTGTAGCAGGTTTATAAAGTAGCTGCAGAATCAATGGTTAGTGTATCATTCCCTTGCCTTACCAGGAGATATTTGATAACCTAGTATAGCCTGTAAATATGAATTTACTATGTTTATAGGGTCATGAAGATGGATAATGGTGAATATATATATATATATATATATATTCAAAAACAAAAATGTCTCCATTTCAACTTTGTTATTTTTATCAAAAGGAATGATACTCTATCTCAGGCTTGTGGAGGAACACCTCTGACTCAATTAACTGGTCAATTCAGTCACTCAGTCTTCAGAGTCAAATTATTGGTTTAATGATTTTTTTTCTCAGTTAATTGACTGGTTATTTGACTGAAGTCAATAAATCAATTGGTATTTAAGCTTTGGGCGGGAAATCTGTAATGATTATGTAGGAGAGCAAGCAAATTATCCTGATATTTATGTAAAAAGATTATATATCAGAAGCAACCAGATAAATAATAAAACTAGTCTTTAAAATGTATCAGTGTAGAATGGCCTTTGTTTCAGTTTACTCTATTTGAATTCATTACCACATTTAACTTTTATAAGTTTACATTTCTCAACCACAAATTTGGTAGCCAGCAAAGTTGAAATATTTATGAGCATTTGCACGGTCATAAATTATGGACATTAAGCACATGTAATGATGCCAAATTACAAAAAGTAAAAGAACATAACAATCTGCATATTTATCTGAAGTTTCTGCACCACTAGTAAAAAGTAAAGTTATTTGGTAAGTTGTTTGCACAAATAAAAGATTTATCTTAAACTTAGGAATGAACCAGTGTCTTTATTGATTACAGTGACTGTTCCATTCATTAAACGCCTCCTAAATGGTCTGTGTTTCTGGTTGCATAGTTATCTTGTGTCATTAAGCATTATGGAAAATGTCAGCATGCCATGATTCAACAACATCAAAAATGCTAAAAATAAGAACAAGTAGAAAAATGAATTAAATGCAAAAGAAAAAAAAATGCTCGAATAAATTTGAGATCCTAATTTTAATTAACTTAAATCAAATGACATAAAATAAATTTAAGTTAGGTGCTAGCATTGAGATTTAAGTCTTAGAAAATGTAGTAATTCTTTCTGGATTTTGCCAATCTAATGGCTTCATGGATATGGGGATCCTAAAATAATAATACTCTTCATTTACAATGCCAGCTACATGTGTTGTGGCTCATCTAACTCGTAAATTGTTGGTTCCTTTCTGGCTTTGTTAATGTCATGTATTATGCAACTCACACTGTACCTGAGCCAGAAACTTGACTTCTTAGCCTTAAAAAGTGGTCATTGAAGTGCTCCATAATGCTTTTCATGCCCTCTTTCCCTCTTTTTGGTGCTTTATGCCTTCTAGAATTTCACTGTGAAACACAGTGGTCACTGCATTTAATTTAATAAATTAAAATTTTATTAAATTTAAATCAATTAAATTTAAATTAAATTCAAAATTTTGTTTCTCAGTTGCACTAGCAACATTGCTATGGTTACAAAAATATTCTACAAGACAATGCTGCCCTAGAATCTTATTTTGTATGTGCCATTGCTCATGACTCATATTTCTAATAAGTGGAAAGTGTGTTAACATATTACTCTTACCCATATATATTTGCATACTCATAATAGAGCTATTAGAGTAGCTCTTGATCTTCATTATCCAAATTGTAAATAATGGAAGGCAAGATCCCCACTCCCAAAATTGGTGAGGTAATTATTTTAGAGAAAAGATTTGTGGAATTGTTTGTTTATTCACTCTTTTACCCTTTCCTTCATTCTATTCATTCCATTCACTGTGTTGTTATCCATTTTTGTGTGCTGGGGACACAGTGATAATGAAAACAAATGTTTTATCCACAATGAGCTTATCATCTAGTAAAGGGATAACAACAATTAACAGGAAATTATAATATTATATGGTATGTGGTATGAGACAATAAAAGAGAGCACATAAGAAATACAGGAACCATGGCCTTGGAGCTATAGAGGGGATGAGACAGCCAAAGAAAGACTTGTTGTTGCTGCTGCTATTGTCATTGTCATTGTTTGAAAGTGTAATCTAACCTAGGACTTGAGGGATGTGCAAGAGTTGATAATAGTAGTGAGAGGGGAAATAATGATTCAGATATACAAAGGCTTAGAGGCAAGGAAACACTCAACATAGTAGTTCGTGGCTGAGTTTGTACTGGGAAAGAACTCTGAATAGAGGGGAGAAGGCACCAGATTTTAACTTATCCTATTAGCTTTGATGGGAAGGTAAAATGTTCCTTACTCGTTATTTTGACATTTTAGAGTATAGTGTCTGGAAGACTTCGGAGGCATATATTATTTATATTTAATGCACCTATTATACCTACAACAGGTGTTATATTATCTATTTAGATATTGCTTCCAAGAGTTAATTGACCAAAATTGGTACTTTTTAAACGTTTGAAAACCCCTTAGGATAACCTGCCACCAGCCTTTCCTCCCTAAGTATCGAGATGTTGCCATTTCCCTTTGTCTCTTGACCTGATCAAATCTAAGAATGCTTCTCTAATACCATTTCATTGTTTACATGCCATTTGATAATTTTTTTGTTTTGTGACATGAGTGAAACACATGGTTTAAACATACACCACTTTAGAGTTATCCCTTGGTATGAAACACAGAAAAAATAAATTTCTTTTCATCACGAAGTTGTCAGAAGAAAAGGTATGTGGTGGCAAATTATTTTGAGGGACTCAAACATGCTTCCCTCTCCCGTTTTTTTTATTTCTTTCTTGCCTAGAACATCCATTCAAATCCTAGCTACCTAGGTTCCTTATATTGGAGCCTGCCAAACCTGTCCTCTTAGACATTACTGATTTTTTTTTCAAATTTGCTTGATAGCATTTCTCTTTCTAATGAAAATTTTCTAGTCTTCTCTCTTGTATTTCATTAGTTTTTGCTAGGAGGCCAGTTAGATAATGCATTTATGGATACGGGAGTGGAAAATAGCATAGTGTATTTCACTTCTAGTATAATGCATGCATTTGGAGGAGCTACCAGTGTTTTAGAATAAAAAAATAACAGGGGTTCTTTGCAAACTATATTTATAACAGACTACATCAGTGGTTTTCAAACTTTGTTTCATAAAATTTAGGATTAGTGGAGTTGCCTATAGGCACGTTGGGATGGGTGAAAGAGAGGGAAACACTAAGTGTATATAGCTTCATGTCCTCTTACTTGTTATTTAACCAGAGAAATTCATGTTTTGAAATTTTTTTCTACCTTTTATTTATTTTTGAGAGACAGAGAGAGAGAGAGAGAGCACAAGCAGGGGAGGAGCAGAGAGAGAGGGAGACACAGAATCCGAAGGAGGCTCCAGGCTCTGAGCTGTCAGCACATAGCGTGATGCGGGGTTGAACTCACAAACCTACTGAGCCTCCCAGGTGTCCTGAGAAATTCTTCTTTTTTTTTATTTTGTTTTCAACCAGGATTCTATGTAAGATTTCATAAAATTCACAAATCTAAGGACTAAAATACTCTTAAGTGTACAAACTTTCTCATATATTATGTTCTTTTCCCCATCCTAATACAGTCTCTTGAACATTGCAGGTACTTGAAAAATATGTTGAAAGGGTGAATGAGAGAGAAAATTAATAAAGCAAATGTTATATGAATTTCAGTCTACTTCCTGTTTATCTCAATCACTGAATTTGCACTATATGTCTTATGAACTTTAGGTGGCATGTATCTTCTTAGAATTCATTTCTTGAGTTATTTTTTCTTCTAACACTTTAATGACTTTAATTTATTTTTTCTAGAATTTCAGATCTTAGTAAGCTTGAGGATTATCATCAATTTCAATATCATCCTTGTTACCATCATTATTGCTGTTTCTACTAATATTAACAAAACTATTTTTGAATGCTAATTTTACATATATTATTTCTTTTAATATTTACCTGAAATATATTGGTTAAATGATATGTCCAGTTTACAGAGAGAAATAAAGATAAAATAATATACTCAACTTATACATAGTTAGTAAGAGAAGGAGCTGGGATTCAAATCCAGATACATCTGATTCCAAATTGCATGTTTAAACCAGTATGGTAAACTAAACAGGCTTCTTCTACACTATACTGCTTTTTACATTTCATTTCTTCATTCTCTTTTTAAATACATTGGCATAGCCAACAACTATAATCACTAAGTTCTTTGTGTGAGAAGAAATCTATACTTACTAACTTCTTAATCTCTGCATTATTAAATCATGATACCAAATATATGGGCAAGAAAGAGCATCTCCAATTCTAATAAAATGGATTTCTTAACAGTAAGTTTCATTTCTGCAAGTTTGAGTACTACTTTAAATAACAAAAGTAGGAATAATTAAGGTTGATAGTTCAGTACACCAGCCTATGCCATATCTGGCCATGGATGGTAAAACTTGGATGTTAACATTTCCAAACAGTTCCTCTATAATTTCACCTTCTGATAATTGGTTAAAATTATTTCAAAAACAGGTTATGTACTTTTCCAGATGGATTGCATGTGCATGGTACTAGACGATCCAGAACTGGCAATAGAAGTTATTTATTTACTAGTGAACTGAATTTATACCACTGAGTATGCCTGTTGATAGTATAGACTAGATAAGTACACTTTAAGTGAAGTATTCAGAGTAGCTTCAGTCAATTAAGATCTTGCAAAGGGCAGTCTGTAAATTTAGAAACTAAATCTTCAGTATAAGGAAGATTTAGACAAGTAAGGAACAGGATAAGCACAGGTAAAAGAATTATTAAAAGGCAAAATATATCAAAATTATGAAAGGCAAAAGTTTAAAAGGAGAAGGTGACAAGAAAGATAGACATTAAGTTTAACCATAAAACGTTGCCATTTTGTCAATCAAAACCTCTTTACTATTGACAATATCATATGATTCAACATAACAGTTTCCCCAGAGACAGAGAAGAAGAAAATAAACACAGTGGAATCAGGAAAGTCTTCAAAATGTGAAACTGAAAACTATACAAGAGAAAGAGAATAAAGAATTTATAATTTCTTGTCTGACCCTTAGATGTATTCTTAACATTATACTTTTTTTTTTACTGAGAATAAGATCCTGGTGGTTTCTGAAGAAAAAAAAAATCTCTTCTGTTCTCTGTGGTCAGAGTATTGGGTATAATGGATTGGATCGGAAAATCTATAAAGCAAACTGTTCCTGGACAAATCCAGTGGGATTTTTCTGAAGATCATTTGGATTTTTGCTTACCTATACTGTGTGTGGTATCTGTAGTATTTTAAACTAGGATCAGCAAATGTTTTCTGTAAAGAGGCAGGTAGTAAATATTTTAGGTTTTATGGGCCACATATGGTCTCTGTCACATAGTCTTAAAAAAAAACGATTAAAAATGAGGAAGTCATTCTTAGCTGAATTTGGTCTGTGGATGTTGTTTGCCAATCTTTACTTTAGATAAAGATTATACATATTACAGTTTCTTCTTTCAGATTCCCTTCCCTTTGTTTTCCTACTTTTCATACTGTCTCCTTCTCCCTTCTCAATTTTTCACAATTCATGTGAGATTCTAATCCTACCTCTGTTAATGAAAATTGTAAGAACTGGGTTAAGTCACTCCTGTTGATGGGAGTGACTTAAATAGTGACTACATGGAAAATAAATAGATTGAACTCTGTGATTTCTGAGGTCCTTCCCAGTTCTGAAATCCTTTGATTATATTTTTAACCAATGGATGGAAAAAAAACCCATAAAATTTGCAGAGACATATGCTAGGAAACCAAAGTTTCTAAAAGGGGAAAATGAGTTTTACTAAAGATTTAATCCCTGAAATATTCAGAAATATTTACTTTGCTAAAGAAAAATGGAAAACAATATATTACTTATTCTTGAAATAGGCCATTCCATATGCCCTTAAGCTTGTTACTTTCCTTCAAGTTTCAGTGGAAGTCTTCCAGCTGGACTCTTTCCATTTGCTACTGACCATAGCATCCAAAAGAAAGATGAGGTCAGACGTTTCCCTCCTTTTCCTCTGGAGAGCAAAGCAAAATATACTTCTAATGATTTTGGACAGATACATTATGCCCCAAGTTTTACATTTGAAATCATGTTACTTGTGTAGAATGTAAAATTAGATCCTATCTAGTCAGTTTTACCTTTAGTTATTATTATTGAACAACAACAACAACAACAACAACACCTTATTCCTCTTAGGCTTCTAGGCTACCTTTTTTTCTATCTTAACTAGATCACTAGTTAATTTCTTCAATATTTGACTTCAAAAGTGGTTATCACCCATATTTCAGAATAAAATGTGGAGACATTGAATAAAGACATATGCATCCCCTCACCTTTCACTGTCTCTTAGATCACTGCATAATGCCACATAGTGGTCAACTGACATGTAGTTCCAAGGAATATTAAAGTTGAAAAGTATTTAACTCTAATTTCTTAATATTGAGATGATACAAAAGCCAAGATGAAAATGAATTGTTGTACTTAGCCAGCTATTTAAGGTCTGATTCAGGAATAAAATCCAGGCCTTCTAACCTTTAGTTTGAACTTTACCCATCCTACCATACTACATGGTTACTCAAAGTCACTTAACGAACTATCTACAAGACTCATAAGTCCATGATTGTGACTAGAAGAGAGCACATCTATGTGTATCAGTTGGCTTTTACAAGAAGTGAATAAACCTACCCCAGAGATTCAAGGGTAAAATGCACAGAGGGTAGTTGCTCTTTCAATCAGCTCTAGTCCTCCACAAAGATTAATTTTCTCTTCTCCTAGCTACTGATGCTAACCAAAAACATTTATGGAATTTATAGTTAAAGCATCAGATGCTTGGACAGCTTTGCAAATAATTAGCAGAGGAAAGGCACGGAATGTCTTTGCCACATCTGCATCGCTCACGCAGCTCAACACATAAAGAGGACCCTCAGTAACTTATCCTTCAGGGAGAGACATATAACCTTCATAATTTGATTTGGACCTTTTAAGCACTCTGCTATAGCATTTGAATCAAAGGAAGATGTAAACTGGCAGATAGCAGAGACCACATCTATTTAATTTGTATTGTGTACTACTTAGCAAGGCGCCATGCATAAATGGACACTTGATAAACATCACTTGAGGAGAAATGCATTCCAAATGCATTTGTTGGCAATAGACTTAGTTTTAACCCCCTTACTAATTGGAAATTTAAATGTCACATCCTTCCCACTTTATGCTTCTTAAAGACTTCATTCTTTTCCTTGCTACAAGATAATTTTTTTTTTTAATGAGAGTAGACCAGTCTTATAAGTAAGAGAGTTTTACAGAGAGGCAGAATGAGAATAAGTCCTAAAAAGTCTGTCTCAACTACAGATCACCCAAAACAGAAGATTTAAAGACCCTAGCTGAAATCCCTTAGGGAAATTACATTTTCCTTTCACTTTTCTCAACAGTAGGTAAAAAACTTTCTCAGTGTCAAACATATAGAACAAACTGAGGGTTGATGGAGAGAGGTGGGTGGGGGTGGGCTAAGTGGGTGATGGATATTGAGGGCACTTGTTTTGATGAGCACTGGGTGTTGTATGTAAGTGATAAATCACTAAATTCTATACTTGAAAACAATTTTACCATATAAGTTAACTAACTAGAATTTAAATAAAAACTTTAAAAAACAGTTTAATAAGGAAAAATAAGGAATATAACTTATTAAATTGAATTTTGTTGTTAAAGGAGAAATTTACCAATTCTACCGAGTTCCGTTTTTATTTGTCTTAAGTATCTACATCTATTAGCTTCAGTGGGGACTCAGTTGCAAACAATTGGTAACATAAGTGGATAAAAATGTTTTCATATTTTTTCTTAAATCTCTGTAAATCAGTGTGGGTCACTGTGGAGAAACCAAAATTTAATGGCATAAAAGCAAGTGGACTCTGATGTCAAAAAGGAAAACATCAAAGTGAAATAACAAATCTCATTTTATTATCCAACTTAAAGATAGAGTAAAATAGTAAGAAGTTATTTTGATTTAAAGTATACCTGGCTTAGTAATATGAACTGGGATACTTTTAAATATAGACTCTTCATTTCACTTGTCTCTTTAAATAGCTTTTGAAAAATAATCAGTGAAATAGCTATCATCAATTTTGAGCAAATAGTCCCAATCCCAAACCAATGCTGGCAGATGCCTCACTGTATGTGAGTAACCTACCTATATAAGGCAAATATTTGGTTCTTGTAATATCTATCTATCTATAATTTATCTATCTCTAGCATGAATTAATTTATTTAATGTTTTTTGCAATGAACAGGTTGTGCAGAAATCATCTATCTTATATAGAATGCAAACCAATAGCCCCCTGGAATAGTTGGGCATACAGTACATAAAGATTATAGATGATTTGGGAAGGAAGTTTACAGGTAGAAAAAAAAAAAGCAGTTTACAGGTAGACAAGCTTGCTCATGGGAGAATTTCTCTTACTATGTAGAATGGAGAGGCAGTTTTTGGAGCTTTTGCCCTAAGTCATTCATTCCCCAGTGCCTATTAGGTATGAAACACATTTTAAAAGCCTATTTTATAACTGAACTAACCTCACTCATCATATGGCTAAAAATGAAACCACATAGGTGATACTATTTATCAAAGCCTTTGGGAACAAATGGCTAAGTCCCCTTTGTTACCCATGGGGGGAAATAAATCCAGAAAGGAAGCATG
This sequence comes from Panthera uncia, assembly GCF_023721935.1. NCBI lineage: Eukaryota > Metazoa > Chordata > Mammalia > Carnivora > Felidae > Panthera > Panthera uncia. Next base: position 75,976,105 of record NC_064817.1, read on the forward strand.
GGACAATTAACAGATTGAAGAAAACAGTGAAATATAGCAAAAATCTAGACATAAAACTGCAGAAGTTAATCTACTTTGGCTGAGTACATAGTTTTAATTGGCAATTTGAGCCAATACTGTCCATTAAGGATGTGCTCAAAGCATCCCAGTAGTATGGAATGGTATATAGCCATGAAATGTGCTCCTTAAGCCACATTTTGAACTTTGAGAATTCCTTCATCCACAGTTGCAAGATGCTTCTTCCATGTCTGGGATCAAGGCCACAACACCAGTGCAATAAAGCTGGGAAAACTTCAGTTCCAAAATGCCTACTTAGGGGGCAAAACATGAGGAGCAGAAACATAGGGAAAAAATTGCATGTGGTTCCATCTCACTAGCAGATCACTTACTAGAATAATTAAATGTATTTATTTATTTATTTATTTATTTATTTTAAGAAAGAACAAGTGGAGGAGGCACAGCGAGAGAGGGAGACAGAATCCCAAGCAAGCTCATCACTGTCAGCACAGAGCCCAATGCGGGGCCTGAACTCATGAACCTGGAGATCATGACCTGAGCCGAAACCAAGACTCAGATGCTTAACAGACTGAACAACCCCGGTGCCCTTAGAAAAATTAATAGAGTGCCTTTCTGACTTCCCTGTCTTTGTCAGAGGTCTAATATCCTCTTAGACTGAAAACAGTTATCTGATACTTCTTCTTTATCTTCCATACTGAAGTTATTTAAAATTTTCTGTTGATTTTTCCTTTATTTTTTTTTCCCCTGACATTACTCTCTTTCCCCACTAACATTCTAATTCAGGGTCTTGTTATCTGATGTCCATATTACTAACTTAATCTTTTAACTAGTTTCTTTGATCATTCTTTCCCAACATTAACAACTTGCTCTTATAGACTGTGTTCCCTATTATCCATCCTACTGTCCATCATGTTATTCGCCTGCTAAAAAATTTTCAGTGATTCCAACTGGCCAACACAAACCTTTCTGCTTGATTCTTAAGGTACTCTATAACATGTTTCTGTACAAACTTTTTAGCGTGTGTATGGTTCATCTAGTCAAGCTTATCATTTACACTGTTAGAGTGAATGTATTATCATTTTCATATCTCTGTGCACTTTGAACCAACTACTTAGAATGTCTCTGTACCTTAGTTTCCTCTATAAAATGAGGATAATAAGTTTGTTATAAAATTAAATTAGTTGTGGGGCGCCTGGGTGGCTCAGTCGGTTAAGCATCCGACTTCGGCTCAGGTCATGATCTCACGGTCTGTGAGTTCGAGCCCCGCGTCGGGCCCTGTGCTGACAGCTCAGAGCCTGGAGCCTGCTTCTGATTCTGTGTCTCCCTCTCTCTCTGACCCTCCCCCATTCATGCTCTGTCTCTCTCTGTCTCAAAAATAAATAAACGTTAAATAAAAAAAATTAAAAAAAAATTTAAAAAAAATTAAAAAAAAATTAAATTAGTTGCCTAAAATAGTGCCTGGAATATACTAAGTACTATTTACTGTTTCTTAAATACATAAATAAAATGAATGAACATTTTCCTTTTCCATATGCTTATTGAAATACTATTAACTCAATTCCCACTTCTATAACTAGCTTTTCATTTGCTACTCTACTGCTCACCAAGCTCAGGCCCCTTTGAACCTTCACCTGTATTCTCTATTATCACATGTAGTACTCAAACATATGTATATGTTGTTTATATTTCTGTTATTTTAGTGATAAACATTTGATCATTCTGAGTCAGTTATTAGTTATTTGAGGTCAAGGACTTTTACTTCTCCAATTTTCTTTAGTGCAATATTTAGTACACAGCAGACACCAAAATATCTAATGATCATTAGAGTAAGAGAGAAATGTATAAAATCACTGGCCATTTAATAGCAGGCATGGTGCAACTTGAGCCAGTGTTTCCTCCTCTTCCATTTGAACTTTTTTTGAAATCTATCTCAAAGTCAACACAATTGTATGTTTCTCAATTTCATACTTTTCCTGTAGGAAAATCTTAAAACATTAAGCACTAAATCAAACCAACATTTAGGATATTGGCAAGGCTTCCAGTTAGCATTCACTTTTTCCTTAGTAAAGACCATGTGGACCTCATTGGCTATACTTAAAAATAGTTCTGTCTCTAGTTTGCTTGTAAACTGACATCAACTCTGCCTAATAGTAGACTAGTCTTAGAAACACACTATAATCTTACAGTCCACTAAGTCCCTAGATCTTTCTCATTTTGCTCATCTTTAGTTATGTGGCATAGGAAGTAGACTGAAGATATCTACCCATGTTTTAGACATAGTACTATATGTCATATTATTTCATCTTTATGCCAATTCACCCCATTAATGTACCATATCAAGTAGATATCATTATGGGAGTTAGGTGCTCAAAGAGATTAAGAAACTCTTTGTAAGTTACACAGCAAGTGGAGTTGAACTTTTGACCAAAATAATTATTTTTAATAACAGATCACAGTTTTGACAACCCATTATGTGGCAGGCACTACATTAATTAATTTACATGTGCTTTCTGTTTAACTTTAACTATGGTCTCCCTGACCCCTGCAATATACTACCTTCCACATGCAGCTAACAGTTACAGCTGGATGTTTTGAAGAGACATTATGAGAAAAAGAGTTTCACAAGGTTGTTTTTTTAATTTCACTCAGTGTTAACATTTGTACAGAATTATGCATTAGTGTAAATACTGAAATTATATAAATAAAACTGATGACTTATTTTAATGTTAAAACTACGCAATTTGCAAACAGAATTTGATTTATCTAACACAGAAATTGGTGTGGAAACCTATGAGATATGAATCAGTATTCAAACAGAATATGGTCAACAGATTATACAAAACAGACAGTGAGAGAGGAATACTTAGACAAAGGTAGAACAAAAACAATTACTTTGGTCATACCAAAATACTCAATTCCCTAGTGAGGAAGAACTAAAATTTACACTAGATTTACACAGTAGCTATATCTTATTTTAATGCTATTGAAGTTAATATTAAAATACAGTAATGATGAATAAATCATGTATAGTTTATTCAATACTATGCTTTCTGCTATTATCACAAAAAGTTATCCTTGTTGATATTTATATAAAATTCTTAGTTAAAAAGACTGTTTCAGCTTTGGTGAAAAAAGAGTATCTTAATGAGGTAAAGCTGGTTAACTACCCAGGATTCTAATACCCTGAGGAGTCTACCTGGGTAAGCAGTATAACTTAAAAATATTACCTGAAGACTAGCTGTTTCTCTTGGATGAGCCACAAGTGATATTGACCTAGGATCATCCCCTATCTTATATCTTTATAGTAACACAGAAATCAGTTTTATTCTTGGATCTTTGATCTGTGACAAAAGCAACAAATGTTTATTTCTCTATAAAAGGCGTGTATCACATTGTGGGTGTTAGCAGAGAGGCAAGCATATGGAAAAGGTTTAGTTGTGTGCCTTTTGCTCTTTTTAATAAATATTCTTGCTCTAAATGAACCCATTCATTTCCATGACTTCATATTCAACAAAAGTCTTTGAATAAACAATCGTTTTACATAAAGCAAATGAATTAGAAAGAATACCTCCCACCTCAGGTACCACACACACATACATTTCTCATTCCATTTTATTCTCAGCTACACTCTGGCTATTACTGGATAACTGCCAAAATTCACACTGGTGAGATGCAATATTTTTTCAGCTTACCTTACTTAAATTCTTTTTTAAAAAACTGAAGTCTAATTAACATACAATATTATATTAGTTTCAGATGCACAACATAGTGATTTGACTTTTGCATGCATTGCAAAATGATCACCTCAATAAGTCTAGTTACCATCAGTCACCATATAAAGTTAAGATAATATTATTCACTATGTTCCCCATGTTGTACATTACATCTTCATGACTTATTTATTTTACAACTAGACTTTTGTATGTCTTGATCCCCTTCACCCATTTTGCCTCCAAAAACCTACTTCTTTTGCTTTCTATTGTCACCAGTCTGTTCTTCATCAATGAGAATGAGTTTTGTTTGTTTTGTGTTTAGAATCCACATATAAGTGAAATCACGTGGCGTTTATCTTTCTCTATATGACTTATTTCACTTAGCATAATATGGTCAAGGTCCATCCATGTTATTGCAAATGGCAAGATTTCATTTGTTTTTATGACTGAGTAGTGTTGCATTGTATATACAGTTGATCTGTGAACAACTTGGATTTGGACTACACAGGTCCACTTACATGTGGATTTTATACAGTATAGTACTGTTAATGTATTTTCTTTTCTTTATGATTTTCTCTAGCTTATTTTACTGTAAGAATACAGTATATGATATGTATACAATCTATGTGTTAATTGACTGTTAATGTTGTCAGTAAGGCTTCCGCTCAATAACTGGCTATTAGTAGTTAACTTTTTGGAGAGTCAAGAGATGTACATGGTTTTTGACTGTACAAGAAGTTGGCACCCCAACCTCTGTGCTGTTGAAGGGCCAACAGTATATACCACTTCTTTTGTGTATATTCATCCATTGATGGGCACTTAAGTTGTTTTTATATCTTAGCTATTGTAAATAATGCTGTAATGAACATAGGGTGTAATGCCTTTTTGAGTTAGTGTTTTCTTGAGTTAGTTTTCTTCAGTTAAATACCCAGAAGTAGAATTGTTGGATCATAAGGTAGTTCTGTTTTTAATCCTTTTATTTCTTCTTTGATTTCTTCAATGATCTTGTAGTTATTCAGTAGCATACTGCCTAATAACCATGCATTTGTTGTTTTTCTACCTTTCTTCTTATAATTGATTTCTAGTTCCATAACGTTGTGGAAAAGTTGTTTGATATGATTTATTTCAGTCTTCTTGAATTTACTGATACTTGTTGTGTGGCCTAATGTAAAACCTATCTTGGAGACTATTCCATGTGCACTTGAGAAGAATGTGTTTTCTGCTGCTTTTGGATAAAATGTTTTGTATATATTAAGACAATCAGGTCTAATGTCATTTAAAGCTAATGTTTCCTTATTGATTTTCTTTCTCAATGATGTATCCAGTGATTAAGTGGGGTATCCCTATTATTATTGTATTGCTGTTGATTTTTCCCTTTAGGTCTGTTAATATTTTCTTTATATATTTTGGTGCTCTTATGCTGGATGTATATATATTTATAAATTTTATATCTTTTTGATGAATTGACCTCTTTGTGATTTTGTAATGTCCTTCTTTATCTTTTAATACAGTCTTTGTTTAATATCTGTTTTGTGTGATATGAGTATACCTATACCAGCTTTCTTTTCATTTCCATTTGCATGGGATATCTTTATCCATCCATTCACTTTGAGTCTGTGTGTTCTTACTTCTGAGGTAAGTGTCTTGTAGGCAGTATATAGTTGAGTCTCATTTTCTCATCCATTCAGTTGCTTTATGTCTTTTGATTGATTAGTCCATTTACATTTAAATTAAGTATTGATAAGTATGTATCTATTGCCATTTTGTTGTTTTCTGGCTGTTTTTGTAGTTCCTCTGTTTTTTTATTGTTTCTATTTTTCCCTTCTCTTGTGGTATGTTGTTTTTCTTTAGTGTTATGCTTACAATTTTTTGTCACATTCTTTTGTGTATTTACTATATATTTTTTTCCTTGTAGTTACTGTCAGGTTCATATATAATACCCTATTTTTCTTAAAGTGTATTTTACGTTGATAACAACTTAAGTTTGAACACATTTTAAAACTCTGCATTTTGTTACCTCATCCACATTTTGCTTTTGATGTTATATTTTACCTCCTTTTATTTAATGTATCCCTTAACTCATTGTTACACTTTTAGTTAATTTTAATACTTATGTCTTGTAACCTTTATATGAGATTTCTAAGTGATTTATCCACGATTTTTACTATACATTTACCTTTTCCAATAAGATTTTTACTTTTTAATGATTTCTTATTGATAATAGTGCTATATCTTTATAGCTTAAGAAGTCCCGTTGACATTTCTTGTGAGGCTACTTTAGTGGTGATGACTATTGTGAACTTTTGTTTATCTGAAAAATTATTTCTTTTTCAGTTCTGAATGATAACCTTACTGGGTAGAGTATTCTTGGTTGAGGGTGCACCTGGGTGGCCCATTCAGTTTAGTGTCTGACTCTTGATTTTGGATCAAGTTGTCATCTCATGGTTCGTGAGATTGAGCATTTCATCAGGCTCTGTCCTGACAGCATGGAGCTTGCTTGGGACCCTCTGTCTCTGCCACTCACCCACTCATGCTCTCTCTCTCTCTCTCTCAAAATAAATAAGTTTTTTAAGAGCATTCCTGGTTGGAAGCTTTTGTCTTCCAGCACTTTAAATATGTTGTACTGCTCCTTTCTGGCCTGAAAAGTTTCTGCTAAAATATCTGTTGATAAACTTATGGGGTTTCCTTTGTATGTAATGAATATCTTTTGTTTTACTGCTTTTAAGATTCTCTCTTTTTTAATTATTGACATTTAATGTGTTTTGGTGTGGATTTCTTTGGTTTCATTTTATTTGAAACTCTCTGGGTTTCCTGGACCCAGATGTCTGTTTTCTTCCCCAAGCTATGGAACTTTTCAGCCATTACTTCTTCAAATAAGTTTTCTGCTTCTTTCTCTTTCTCTTCTTCTCTTGGAATTCAAAATACAAATGTTAGGGAGGGAGGAGTTAAGATGGCTTGCCTCATCCCTCAAACACAGCTAAATAAATATCAAATCATTGTGAACACCCAAGAAATTGATCTAAGGACTGAGAAAACAAAACTGCCTATCTACAGGTAAAAAAAATGACTACCGTGTGGAAGGTAGAACCTGCAGAGACTTGATTTGGGGAAGAAAAGAATTGTGGATGCTGTGGAGGAGAGGGGGCCTTGACTACAGAGAGAGAAGCAAGACAGAGAGAGAGAGAAGCAGGAAAAACCCTTCCCCAAAACTATTGACTGAGGAAAGGAAAGGGATTACCTACTGTAAGTTATTATAACAGAATAGTCAAAATCTGAAGTTTTAGAAGCTTAGGGGTCATGCATGGCAGGCTTAAGGTGCTTTTAAGGGTAAGGAAGGCAGAGGCCCAAGGGCAGGCATTGTGGTCTGAGGACCCCCTGTGTCATACAGGAAGAAACAGTCCCCCTCTTGGAGTACCTTTGGAAATGGTGGCATGGACTCTTTGGGGACAAAAGAAGTGGCAACAATATGCTGGCTTGTTTCCTAGAATAGAAAAAACACACTTGTAAGGGCAGCAAACCTTGGTGCCAGGTGGTTGCTGCTCTTTCCCATAAACTCTAAACCACTTCACAGTTGTGCAACGACTTTTCTGGGACATACAGGCAAATTGGGAAAAGTGTGCCAAGACCATCCCCCAGAGGAAAAACCTGGGTCTGCATCTTGCATGTCCCTAAAATTTGGTTTTGAAACCCAACCATGTGCCTGAGATAAAACAGAGGAGTACTGTACCACCTGGCAGGGTGGCACAGACAGGGTGAAGGCAAGGATCTGACAGAAGCTGAGGGCATAAAAGGGGTGATTATTTGCTCTTCTGTAAGGGTTTCTTGAGGAGTAGCAGGCGTGAATTCCCAGTTCCAGGGACAAGAGAGTGGGGCAATGGCATTCCTCTCCCCTGCCCTGTCATCAGCACTGACTTCAGTCAGCAACACAGCATCCCTGGGTGGAGACCAGAGCTGCTACCACCAAACCTTGGTTCCTTCACTCTACAGTTCCTTCTTCACTAGGGCAAGTCCTCCTGAGACTCAGTGCAGGAGGCCCCTCCCTTAGAACAACACAAACCCTTTAAATGCACCAAGTCTACACACAGAGTGCTGCAAAGCTTCAGCTCTAGGGGAAATAAGACCTAGCTTTTTTTTTTTTTTTTTGATCTAGCTTCTTTTTACAAGCAGACCAAAACACATCTAGTTAACATTTGCACACATTGTACAAGGTCCAAAAAACCCCACTGCAGGAAAGGAAAAACTCTGCAGAGGACTGACCTGAGGGTAGGAGCAACAAAAACAAAACAAAACAAAAAAACAATAGCAGAGTGTATAAAGGACTCCCCGGTTTTGTTTGTTTGTTTGTTTATGTCTTAATATAGCTATTACTCACTGGAGAAGGAATATAACACGCTATTCTAAAAGTTACACAAAAATCAGTGACCTACACAAAATGACCAGATGAAGGAATTCGCCCCAAAAGAAAGAACAGGAAGAACTAACAGCCAGAGATTTAATGAATGAAGATTAAGTAAGATGTCTGAACCAGAATTTAAAACAGCAATTATAAGGATACTAGTTGGGTTTGAAAAAGCATAGAAGACACCACAGTTTCCATTACTGAAGAAATAAAAGAACTAAAAACTGGTCAGGCTGAAATTAAAAATGCTGTAATCAAGATGCAACCCAAGTGGATGCCATGATAATGAGGTTGAACAAAGCACAGGAATGAATCAGTGATAAAAGAGATAACATTATGGAAAATAACAAAGCTGAAAAGAAGAGGGAAACAAAAGTATTTTATCACAAATGTAAGCTTAGGGAACTCAGTGAGTCCTTAAAGCATAATTACATACATATAATAGGGGTCCTAGAAGAAGAAAAGACAGAAAAGGGGGCAGAATATTATTTGAGCAAATAAGAGCTGGAAACTTCCCTAATCAGGGGAAGAACAAAGACATGAAAATCCAAGAAGTACAGAGAACCCTCATTTAATTCAACAAGATCTGGCTATCACCAAGACATATCATAGTCAAATTCACAAAATACACAGACAAGGAAAGAATCCTGAAAAACTAAAGGAAAAAGAAAAAGTCCTTAACCTCCAAGAGAAGACAGATCAGGTTCACAGCAGATCTGTCCACAGAAATTTAGCAGGTCATAAGGGAGTGGCATGATATATTCATACTGCTGAATGGGGAAAATATGCAGCCAAGAATGGTTTATCCAGGAAGGCTGTAATTCACAATAAAAGGAGAGATAAAGAGTTTCCCAGACAAACAAAATCTAAAGTAGTTTGTGACCACTAATCCAACCTTGCAAGAAATATTAAAAATGATTCTTTGAGTGGGAAAAAAGGACAAAAAACAAAAACAAAACAAACAAACAAAAAACCCAGAGACTAGAAAGTAACAGAGGACATCACCAGAAACACCAACTTTTCAGGTAACACAATGACACTAAATTAATACCTATTAATACTCACTCTGAATGTGAATGGACTAAATGCTCCAATCAAAAGACATACGGTATGAGAATGGATTAAAAAAAAATCATACCCATTTGATATGCTGCATGCAAGAGACTCATTTTAGTCCTAAATACACCTACACATTGAAAGTGAGGGGATGGAGAACTATATATCATACTAATGGACTTCAATAGAAAGATGGTGTAGCCATACTTAAACAAGATTTTAAACCAAGACTATAACAAGAGATGAAGAAAGACATTATATCACAATTGAGGGGTCTCTCCATCAAGAAGATCTAACAATTGTCTTTATGCTCCCAACTTGGGAATATCCAAACACATAAATCAATTAATAATAAAAATAAAGAAACTCAGTGATAATACTATAATAATAGTAGGGAACTTGAACATCCCGCTTACCACAATCTAAGCAGAAAACCAACAAGAAAAAAATGGCTTTGAATGAAATGCTGGATCAGATGGACTCAAAAGATATATTCAGATTATTCAGATCATTTCATCCCAAAGCAGCAGAATACACATTCTTTTGAGTTCACATGGAACATTCTCCTGAATAGATCACATACTGGGTCACAAACCAGGCTTCAACCAGTACAAAAAGACTGAGATCATACCATGCATATTTTCAGACAACAACAGTATGAAACTTGAATTCAACAAGAAAAAAATTGAAAAAAATACATGGAGGTTAAAGAAAATCCTACTAAAGAATGAATGGGTTAACCAGGAAATTAAAGAGGAAATGTTAAAAGTACATGGAAGCCAATGAAAATGAAAACACACGGTCAAAAACCTCTGGGATGCAGCAAAGGCAGTCATAAGAGAGAAGCATATAGCATTACAGGCCTACATCAAGAAGCAAAAATGTCTCAAATATACAACTTAAGTTGACACATAAGGATCTCAAAAAGTAACAGCAAATGAAGCCCAAAACCAACATAGAAAGGAAAATAATAAATATTAGAGAAGAAATCAATGATATCAAAATTTAAAAAAGAACAGATCACAAAAAAATATTGTTAAAATATCTATGCTACCCAAAGCAATCTACACATTCAATGCAACTGCTATCAACATACCACCAGTATTTTTCACAGAGCTAGAATAAACAATACTAAAATTTGTATGGAATCACAAAAGACCCCAAGTAGCCTAAGCAATCCTGAAAAAGAAAAGCAAAGCTAGAAGCATCACTGGATGCCTCATCACTAAGGTGAGTGAGACTGCATGCTAGCTCCTTAAAAGGAGAATCTCCTATATCACTTTGGGTCTCTTGGATGTCAGCCCCTTTGGTTTTCTAAGCCATATGTTTTTGGGAGCTTGTATATCCAGTGCAGATCCCAAGGATTGGTTTGCCTGATATACGGGAGCCAACCTTTCAATCATTTATCAGAAGTATTGGACTGGTGATATGTCTCCCTATCGTGTGTAACTGCACTTGCCTGGATGTTTTGCAAGACCATGTCTGTGCCTCTCATACCCATCTTGATTTGGTCCTTTTATCCTTTGTTGTGGAGAAATAGTTTATCTGATTTTACAGATCTTTTTAGAGGTAAACGAACCATATAGAGTTGACAACTTGGTGTGCTCATAGGAAAAAATATGTTCAGGGGCTTCCCATGCCACCATCTTGGACCCCTCCTCCAAGATGCAATATTTTGAGGAAGAATTAAAAGCATTTTTTTCCTATATCATTAGAGGAAAAAATGATTCAATGACAAGCAATGGGTTAACAACTTTTTAGGAATTCATATGAGAAAGGAAAAATACTGACTTATAAGACATTGGGCAATCTGCATATATAACAGACTTGACCTCATACTGAGACAAAGCAGGAGATTTGCAGAGGAAGTTTTAGTCCTAATTTAGTCTTTATCATAATATTTATGCTTTATGTCCTTACATCACAGAACTCAAGGGGAATCATTTTCCCTTTAACAATCATGACTGGCCAGTGTTCTCTCTGTCTTATACCAGAAGTTCCTATAAGCAGTTGAAACATAAAAAGGGGGTTTAAGGGTCACCTGGATGGGTCAGTCGGTTAAGCGTCTGACTTTGGTTCAGGCCGCTATCTCACGTTTGGTGAATTCAAGCCCCGCGTTGGGCTCTGAACTGACAGCTCAGAGCCTGGAGCCTGCTTCTGATTCTGTCTCCCTCTCTCTCTCTGCCCCTTCCCCACTCATGCACTCTCTCTCTCTCTCTCTCTCTCTCTCTCTCTCTCAAAACTAAATAAACATTAAAAATTATTTTTTAAAAAAAGGGAGGTTAGGAGAAAGAGGCTATTTCCTTAGAAAGTTAAGAGGAAGTATTCAACAATATTACTGATTAGAATTTGGTAAATTCCATTTAGTTAGTCTAAGTTTCAGGTATCTCTGAAACATGCATTCATAAATATTAGGAAACTGAATTATCCAACTTTGCACACAATAACAACAACAACCCCACATCAAACAAAGGGCTTGTTTATATCAGACAAAGAAAATTCTTAGTTAAGACTAATTCCTAGTCTACAAATCTCCTTAACTAAATATGGGCAATACAGTAATCTTTGTCCACTCTTAAGGATTTAAGATGGATCTAGAAAAAATAGTATTTCTCCACATTTGGTCTATTTAGATGCCCAAAGAGTTGAGATTGTAATAGACTGTTCTCTGCATTTTTCTATACCAAGAGATTTCAGAACCATTAAGAAAACTTGCTTTTCAGGGCACCTGGCTGGCTCAGTCAGTTAACTGTCTGACTTCGGCTCAGGTCATGATCTCAAGGTTCCTGAGTTCGAGCCCCGCATTGGGCTCTCTGCTTTTGGCATGGAGTCCACTTCGGATCCTTTGTCCCCCTCTATCTCTGCCCCTCTTCTGCTTATTCTCTATCTTTTTCTCAAAATAAATAAATAAACTTAAAAAAAAGAAAACTTGCTTTTTTCTAGGATCACCTTTATGGTTATTATGTTTATTTATTTGTTGCCTTTTTAGAGAACATCCTGGAGTATACACAAATATGAGCAGTGCAACAGGACTTTCTTTAAACAAATGAGGAAACCATGGTGAAGGAATTAGAAAGGTTAGTAAAGTAAAATTAATTCAGATGTGAGATTAGTGCCAAAATTGCATGTTGTGAAGTACAGAAATAAACATAGCATATTACATTTGGGTGTGGCTCATCACATTAAATAAATAAAAAAAAAAAACACTAAGATTGGTGAGGTTACAGAGAAAGGGGAGCCCTTCTGCATTATTGAAAATGCAAAATGGTGTAGCCACTGTAGAAAACAGTATGGAAGTTCCTCAAAAAGTTAAAAATAGAACTACCTACAATACAGCAATTGCACTACTAGGTATTTATTCAAAAGTTACAAAAATACTAATTCCAAGGGATACATGCACCCCAATGTTTATAGCAACATTATCAACAATAGCCAAATTATGGTAAGAGCCCAAATGTCCATCAACTAATGAATGGGTAAAGAAGAAGTAATAGATATACACAATGGAATATTAATCAGCCATGAAAAAGAATGGAATCTTGCTATTTGCCATGACATGGATGGAGCTATAGTGTATTATGTTAAGTGAAATAAGTCAAAGAAAGACAAATACCATATGATTTCATTCATATGTGGAATTTAAGACACAAAATAATGATAATAAGGGCAAAAAAAAAAAAAAGAGAGAGAGAGAGAGGCAAACCAGGAAACAGACTCAACTGCAGAGAAGAAACTGATGGTTACCAGAGGGAAGGTGGGGGGGGGGATGGTGATGGTGGTTAAGGAGTGCACTTGTGATGAACAACACGTGTTGTATGTAAGTGTTGAATCATTAAATTGTACACATGAAGCTAATATTATACAGTATGTTAACTAACTGGGATTTAAATAAAAACTTAAAAAAAAAATAACTAAGAGAGGGAAGCCTGGGTTGCTCTGTCGGTTAAGTGTTAGTCTCTTGATTTCGGTTCCAGTCATGATCTCAAGGTTCAGGAGATCAAGCCCTGCATCGGGCTCTGTGCTGTCAGCACAGAGCCTGCTTGGGATTCTCTTTCTCTCCCCCTTCCACACTGGCTCTCTCTCTCTCTCTCTCTCTGTCAAAATAAACAAAGAGAATTAATTTTCAAAAATATAACCAGAGAAAAAATTTTACTGTTATTCCTCCTATATATTATGGTGCATAATATAATTAATAATGTCCCCAACAATTCTAAATAAAACAACAGATACCACCAAGGTGTTTTATAATATATTTCAATGTATGACACTGGTATTATGCCATTATGCTTAAATCTAGTTTAAAACTAGAAACTTTACATAAACTTTTACATAAAAGAAACTTTACCTGTGTTTGGGACCAGATGAGGTGGGTAATAGAACAAGCAATAGTGTCCACATCTGGCTTAAACCAAGGGAAATTGAAGATTAGCTAGAGGAATGGATTGCCTTTAATTCTCTTAGGCAATCTTCCAGAGTTATTCCTTCATCTACATTTTGACATATATTTCATGACAGAAACTTTTAAGTAATACTCTTTGGCAAATGCAAGAGTGAAACTTATCTAGATTACTTTTTAGATGTGGGCAGATATGTAGTAAATAATCAACTGAATTATGGTAAAATATAAGCCCTTTTAATAAAATTGGGGACACTTACCTGAACAGAAGTTCTCTCAAATGTTTTACAAAAGTGAGCCAAGAGAGTACTTGAAGGAAGGAGTAATATTTATCCCCCAAATAATTTCTTCATCCTATATATGAACAAGTAGTCAAGTCTCCAAAGTTTTGTATCATAGTGCATTTTATTATTATTTTTTTGCTTGGATTATTGTTAAACAGAATATAACCAAATACTCACATATAAACCAAAACTCATTAAAAACACTCAGAAAACCTGAGCAAATGTCATTCTCTGGTGACCTCTCTAAAACTGGCAGCTTGCAAAACATAATCATAGTTAACTAAAGAAAGCTGTCTGTCACATAGGGTGATTATCAATAAGAAGGCTTACCAAAAATTATGATTTTTGCAACAGTGGATTTTAAACCACCTATCCTGGAAGCAATTTTATAGTAAGACTAGTAATTTCTTATGGCCACAAGTAGATCATTACATTGAAACTCTTCCATCTGTACATAGGATCTTATTTATTTATTTATTTATTTATTTATTTATTTAAGTTTCCGTAGAGGTAAGAAAGTATATGGTTGACCATTATAAACAAGTATATTTTGAGGGTGTAACATTGCATTTTTATTGTAATAAGCATGAAATAATTTTATATAATTAGATAGCTTTGTGAGATAATGGAATGGATCACCTACTTCCCAAAAGGACTGTTTCCCCCATTTGGGACCATGGTGCCTATAAATCTATCACTAGGGGTTGACTCCTTTAGGTGTTTATTAAATGAAGAAGGAAAATATCATTAGTTCACAAAAATATAATTAGTTCACAAACTGTATTTTTTAATTTTTTTTAATGTTTTATTTATTTTTGAGACAGAGAGAGACAGAGAGAGAGGGAGACACAGAATCTGAAGCAGGCTCCAGGCTCTGAGCTGTCAGCACAGAGTCCGACGCGGGGCTTGAACCCACGGACCGTGAGATCATGACCTGAGCCGAAGTCCGATGCTTAACCGACTGAGCCACCCAGGCGCCCCCACAAACTGTATTTTGAATCAGAATTACCTGGGGAGCCTATTAAAATGGAAGATTTTGTTTCATACCTCCAGATCTTCTGATTCAGTAGCTTTTTTAAAATTTTTTTTTAATGTTTGATTTTTAAATTTTTTTTTTAGAGAGAGAGAGACAGAGCATGAGCAGAGGGAGGGGCAGAGAGAGAGGGAGACACTGAATCCAAAGCAGGCTCCAGGTTCTGAGCTGTCAGCATAGAGCCCAACATGGGTCTTGAACTCACAAATCGCAAGATCATGACCTGAGCCGAAGTGGGGTGCTTAACTGACTGAGCTACCCAGGTGTACCCTGATTCACTAGTTTGGAAGTTAGACAAGGGGAGTTTCATTTTAACAGAAGCCTTATAAATAATTCTGATGTATTGAATCAGCAGGCCTCACTGTGAGGAACACCTCTTAGGAAATCATCCCCTGGCACCATAATGGAGATTAAGTGATGGTCAGGTAAAAGCCATACCTTGTGATAAGGGGACACAGATTACTTTTAAAATATGAAAGTAGTGAATACTCACAATGGTTATTGAAGAGTTGCAACTTGTATCACCTACTTCATAATGTGGCTCACTGCTATCTATGGCTGCCTAAGCACTCAGGATTTTACCATTACCAAGAACTATATGAATTTGAAGCATAGTCTTTCTAGGTATTTCCAAAGATTTGAAAATCAGGAGAGTATGTAAGAATAGTATCGTCATATATATATATATATATATATATATATACCAGAACCTTCTGTACTTAACTATAGCCGGTGCTATAAGAAAGAGGTAATAATGATAGGAATTCCTAAACACTATCTTCCCCCACTTAGCTTCTGAAATAAAAAATCAGTTCACTTACCCCTCAGTCAGAACAGTAGTCTCATATTTTTATTTTCTTCAGTCTAGTAAAAATATTTAACACATCTTGTTAGATATTTCTCATGTAATTCACATGATAGAAATCAATACAGCTAAAATATTGTTGCAGCAAGTCTTTCTACACCCTGCATTTAACTACAAACCTTGGACTACAATGTGAAATATACACATACAATAAAATGGAAAAGTGGTGTTATCATTTAACATCATCGCAAAAACACATTTAATAATCAAATAGCTGGTGTAATATAGCTAATGATTCAGTAAATGTGACGTTAAAGAAAAGCGTATATTGCAAAGGAGATAGAAAGAAGACTTAGATGTTCTCAGATACAATGATGAAGTGCCCTTTATCAGAAATAAAGACTATATGTAAACAGATGTTCAATTGTTCAGGCTACACTACACCAACTTGCATATTAGACAAGATCAGAGCTCTTAGACTATAATATTTCTGGAGGAGAAAACTGAAGAGTAAAAAACACAAACAATAAGTAATTATAATAAAAATGGATAACGATTCCTTTAAACATTTATTGAGTTTCCACTCTTTTTTTAATGCAGCTATAAGTCCTGGAAAGAGCACGCAGTCTATTAAAAGAGACAAAGAAGGTGACAATTATAGCACAGTGCTGTTAGTACAGTAATAGAGACTCAGAACTTGTAGGTGAGCTCCGAACAAGGAAATAATTACACTGGCTATGAAGAGAGGAGATTAAAGATGTCTTCATAGATAATTTGGCTTTTGAATGCTGAGCAAGAATTTGTAAAATGTACAATGCTTGAGGAAGGACATAATCCCATGGCACTATAATGATGAATAGCTGGCATCCAGATAAGGGCTGGGCCCTGTAAGAATAGGACAAAGATGCTCAGCATCACTTATCATCAAGGAAATATAAATTAATACCACAATGAGATACCACTTCACACCTGTCAGAATCGCTAAAATTAACAACTCAGGCAACAACAGATGTTGGCAAGGATGCAGAGAAAGAGAATCTCTTTTGCACAGCTGGTGGGAATGCAAACTGGTGCAGCCACTCTGGAAAACAGTATGGAGGTTCATCAAAAAGTTAAAAATAGAACTACCCTATCACCAGCAATTGCACTACTAGGTATTTATCCAAGGGATACAGGTATGCTGTTTTGAAGGGGCACATGCACCCCAATGTTTATAGAAGCACTATCGACAACAGCCGAAGTATGGAAAGAGCCCAAATGCTCATCGATGGATGAATGGATAAAGATGTGGTATATATACATATACAATGGAGTATTACTCAGCAATCCAAAAGAATGAAATCTTGCCATTTGCAATAAAGTGAATTGAACTAGAGGATATTATGCTAAGTAAAATAGTCAGAGAAAGACAAATATATGACTTCACTTATATGTGGAATTTAAGATACAAAACAGATGAACATAAGGGAAGGGAAGCAAAAATAACATAAAAACAGGGAGGGGAACAAAACATAGGAGACTCAAATATGGAGAACAAACAGATGGGTTTCTGGAGGGGCTGTAGGTAGGGGGGATGGGCTAAATGGGTAAGGGGCATTAAGGAAGTCACTTGGGATGAGCACTGGGTTTTATACATGGGGTATTACTCACTGGAATCTACTCCTGAAATAATTATTGTACTATATGCTAACTTGGATGTAAATTAAAAATAAATAAATAAATAAATAAATAAACAAACAAACAAATACATAAAAAGAGGAGAGAGGGAGTCAAACCAAAAAAAAAAAAAAGTAGCACAAATAACACTCTGAAGTTTGAGGGTAATGAGCACTTACAGGTAAAATAAGAAAATGCGAATGACATCACCTACTCCATAATGTGGCTTAGGTCTACAGTATGCATTTTTCATATTATTGGCAAGGGTATTTATAGTATTATGTTTATGAATAAATGTATCTTAGGGGTGCCTGGGTGGATCAGTCAGTTAAATGTCTGACTTCAGCTCAGGTCACGATCTCATGGTTTGTGGGTTCGAGCCCTGCATCAAGCTCTGTGCTGACAGCTCAGAGTTTGGAGCCTGCTTCATATTCAGTGTCTTCCTCTCTCTCTGCCCATCCCTGCTCATGCTCTATCTGTCTCTTTCTCTCAAAAATAAAAGTTAACAAAATTTTATGAAAAGAATAAGTGCATATTATACAGGACAAAATTATTAAATCTAGATTTCCACTATCCCAAAGCATTAGTTCTTCTTCCCATCAATTTGACAACTTTTTTTTTACCCTGTGTGTGTGTGTGTGTGTGTGTACGCATATGTACATATGTTTTTGGAAAGCTTTTTATTCTTCTATTCTTTGTTTATTT